>NC_048583.1:66820881-67108381 GCF_013265735.2 Oncorhynchus mykiss
TTAAAAGGAGACAGGATGATCAATCAGGGTTATATAGGAGACAGGATCATCAGGCTTATATAGGAGACAGGATCATCAAGGTTATTTAGGAGACAGGATAATCAGGGTAATATAGGAGACAGGGTTATCAGGGTTAAAAGGAGACAGGATGATCAGGGTTGTATTGGAAACATGATCATCAGGGTTAGAGGGTAATATAGGAGACAGTATCATCAGGGTTATTTAGGAGACAGGATCATCAGGGTTACAGGGTAATATAGGAGACAGGATCATCAGGGTTAGAGGGTAATATAGGAGACATGATAATCAGGGTTATATAGGAGACAGGATCATCAGGGTTAAATAGGAGACAGAATCATCAGGGTTATATAGGACACGAGATCATCAGGGTAATATAGGAGACAGGCTCATCAGGGTTAGAGGGTAATATAGGAGACATGATCATCAGAGATATATAGGAGACAGGATCATCCGGGTTATATAGGAGACATGATCATCAATCAGGGTTATATAGGAGACGGGATCATCAGGGTTATATAGGAGACAGGATCATCAGGGTAATATAGGAGACAGGATAATCATGGTTATATAGGAGACAGGGTTATCAGGGTTAAAAGGAGACAGGATGATCAGGGTTGTTTTAGAGACATGATCATCAGGGTAATATAGGAGACAGGATCATCAGGGTTATATAGGAGACAGGATCATCAGGGTTATATAGGAGACAGGATCATCAGGGTTATATAGGAGACAGGATCATCAGGGTTATATAGGAGACCGGATCATCAGGGTTATTTAGGAGACAGGATCATCAGGGTTACAGGGTAACATAGGATACATGATCATCAGGGTTAGAGGGTAATATAGGGCACATGATCATCAGAGTTATATAGGAGATAGGATCATCAGGGTTATATAGGACACAGGATCATCAGGGTTATATAGGAGATAGGATCATCAGGGTTATATAGGAGACAGGATCATCAGGGTTATATAGGAGACAGGATCATCAGGGTTATATAGGAGACCGGATCATCAGGGTTATTTAGGAGACAGGATCATCAGGGTTACAGGGTAATATAGGAGACATGATCATCAGAGTTATATAGGAGATAGGATCATCAGGGTTATATAGGAGACAGGATCATCAGAGTTATATAGGAGACGGGATCATCAGGGTTATATAGGAGACAGGATCATCAGGGTTATATAGGAGACAGGATCATCAGGGTAATATAGGAGACATGATCATCAGGGTTACAGGGTAATATAGGATACATGATCATCAGGGTTAGAGGGTAATATAGGAGACATGATCATCAGAGTTATATAGGAGATAGGATCATCAGGGTTATATAGGAGACAGGATCATCAGGGTTATATAGGAGACGGGATCATCAGGGTTATATAGGAGACAGGATCATCAGGGTTATATAGGAGACAGGATCATCAGGGTAATATAGGAGACATGATCATCAGGGTTATATAGGAGACAGGATAATCAGGGTTATATAGGAGACAGGATCATCAGGGTTATATAGGAGACAGGATCATCAGGGTTGTATAGGAGACATGATCATCAGGAATATATAGGAGACATGATTAACAGGGTTAGAGGGTAATATAGGAGACATGATCATCAGGGTTATATAGGAGACAGGATCATCAGGGTTATATAGGAGACAGGATCATCAGGGTTATATAGGAGACAGGATCATCAGGGTTATATAGGAGACCGGATCATCAGGGTTATTTAGGAGACAGGATCATCAGGGTTACAGGGTAATATAGGATACATGATCATCAGGGTTAGAGGGTAATGTAGGAGACATGATCATCAGAGTTATATAGGAGATAGGATCATCAGGGTTATATAGGAGACAGGATCATCAGGGTTATATAGGAGACAGGATCATCAGGGTTATATAGGAGACAGGATCATCAGGTTAATATAGGAGACATGATCATCAGTGTTATATAGGAGACAGGATCATCAGGGTTATATAGGAGACAGGATCATCAGGGTTATATAGGAGACGGGATCATCAGGGTTATATAGGAGACAGGATCATCAGGGTTATATAGGAGACAGGATCATCAGGGTAATATAGGAGACATGATCATCAGGGTTACAGGGTAATATAGGAGACATGATCATCAGAGTTATATAGGAGATAGGATCATCAGGGTTATATAGGAGACAGGATCATCAGGGTTATATAGGAGACGGGATCATCAGGGTTATATAGGAGACAGGATCATCAGGGTAATATAGGAGAAAGGATCATCAGGGTTATATAGGAGACAGGATCATCAGGGTTATATAGGAGACAGGATCATCAGGGTAATATAGGAGACATGATCATCAGGGTTATATAGGAGACAGGATAATCAGGGTTATATAGGAGACAGGATCATCAGGGTTATATAGGAGACAGGATCATCAGGGTTGTATAGGAGACAGGATCATCAGGGTTATATAGGAGACAGGATCATCAGGGTTATATAGGAGACAGGATCATCAGGGTTGTATAGGAGACATGATCATCAGAATTAGATAGGAGACATGATCATCAGGGTTATATAGGAGACAGGATAATCAGGGTTATATAGGAGACAGGATCATCAGGGTTATATAGGAGACAGGATCATCAGGGTTGTATAGGAGACATGATCATCAGGAATATATAGGAGACATGATCATCAGGGTTATATAGGAGACAGGATAATCAGGGTTATATAGGAGACAGGATCATCAGGGTTATATAGGAGACAGGATCATCAGGGTTGTATAGGAGACATGATCATCAGGAATATATAGGAGACATGATTAACAGGGTTAGAGGGTAATATAGGAGACATGATCATGAGGGTTATATAGGAGACAGGATCATCAGGGTTATATAGGAGACAGGATCATCAGGGTTGTATAGGAGACAGGATCATCAGGGTAATATAGGAGACAGGATAATCATGGTTATATAGGAGACAGGGTTAACAGGGTTAAAAGGAGACAGGATGATCAGGGTTGTTTTAGAGACATGATCATCAGGGTAATATAGGAGACAGGATCATCAGGGTTATATAGGAGACAGGATCATCAGGGTTATATAGGAGACAGGATCATCAGGGTTATATAGGAGACAGGATCATCAGGGTTATATAGGAGACAGGATCATCAGGGTTATATAGGAGACAGGATAATCAGGGTTATATAGGAGACAGGATCATCAGGGTTATATAGGAGACAGGATCATCAGGGTTGTATAGGAGACATGATCATCAGGAATATATAGGAGACATGATTAACAGGGTTAGAGGGTAATATAGGAGACATGATCATGAGGGTTATATAGGAGACAGGATCATCAGGGTTATATAGGAGACAGGATCATCAGGGTTGTATAGGAGACAGGATCATCAGGGTAATATAGGAGACAGGATAATCATGGTTATATAGGAGACAGGGTTATCAGGGTTAAAAGGAGACAGGATGATCAGGGTTGTTTTAGAGACATGATCATCAGGGTAATATAGGAGACAGGATCATCAGGGTTATATAGGAGACAGGATCATCAGGGTTATATAGGAGACAGGATCATCAGGGTTATATAGGAGACAGGATCATCAGGGTTATATAGGAGACAGGATCATCAGGGTTATATAGGAGACCGGATCATCAGGGTTATTTAGGAGACAGGATCATCAGGGTTACAGGGTAACATAGGATACATGATCATCAGGGTTAGAGGGTAATATAGGGCACATGATCATCAGAGTTATATAGGAGATAGGATCATCAGGGTTATATAGGAGACAGGATCATCAGGGTTATATAGGAGATAGGATCATCAGGGTTATATAGGAGACAGGATCATCAGGGTTATATAGGAGACAGGATCATCAGGGTTATATAGGAGACCGGATCATCAGGGTTATTTAGGAGACAGGATCATCAGGGTTACAGGGTAATATAGGAGACATGATCATCAGAGTTATATAGGAGATAGGATCATCAGGGTTATATAGGAGAAAGGATCATCAGGGTTATATAGGAGACGGGATCATCAGGGTTATATAGGAGACAGGATCATCAGGGTTATATAGGAGACAGGATCATCAGGGTAATATAGGAGACATGATCATCAGGGTTACAGGGTAATATAGGATACATGATCATCAGGGTTAGAGGGTAATATAGGAGACATGATCATGAGGGTTATATAGGAGACAGGATCATCAGGGTTATATAGGAGACAGGATCATCAGGGTTGTATAGGAGACAGGATCATCAGGGTAATATAGGAGACAGGATAATCATGGTTATATAGGAGACAGGGTTAACAGGGTTAAAAGGAGACAGGATGATCAGGGTTGTTTTAGAGACATGATCATCAGGGTAATATAGGAGACAGGATCATCAGGGTTATATAGGAGACAGGATCATCAGGGTTATATAGGAGACAGGATCATCAGGGTTATATAGGAGACAGGATCATCAGGGTTATATAGGAGACAGGATCATCAGGGTTATATAGGAGACAGGATAATCAGGGTTATATAGGAGACAGGATCATCAGGGTTATATAGGAGACAGGATCATCAGGGTTGTATAGGAGACATGATCATCAGGAATATATAGGAGACATGATCATCAGGGTTATATAGGAGACAGGATAATCAGGGTTATATAGGAGACAGGATCATCAGGGTTATATAGGAGACAGGATCATCAGGGTTGTATAGGAGACATGATCATCAGGAATATATAGGAGACATGATTAACAGGGTTAGAGGGTAATATAGGAGACATGATCATGAGGGTTATATAGGAGACAGGATCATCAGGGTTATATAGGAGACAGGATCATCAGGGTTGTATAGGAGACAGGATCATCAGGGTAATATAGGAGACAGGATAATCATGGTTATATAGGAGACAGGGTTAACAGGGTTAAAAGGAGACAGGATGATCAGGGTTGTTTTAGAGACATGATCATCAGGGTAATATAGGAGACAGGATCATCAGGGTTATATAGGAGACAGGATCATCAGGGTTATATAGGAGACAGGATCATCAGGGTTATATAGGAGACAGGATCATCAGGGTTATATAGGAGACAGGATCATCAGGGTTATATAGGAGACAGGATAATCAGGGTTATATAGGAGACAGGATCATCAGGGTTATATAGGAGACAGGATCATCAGGGTTGTATAGGAGACATGATCATCAGGAATATATAGGAGACATGATTAACAGGGTTAGAGGGTAATATAGGAGACATGATCATGAGGGTTATATAGGAGACAGGATCATCAGGGTTATATAGGAGACAGGATCATCAGGGTTGTATAGGAGACAGGATCATCAGGGTAATATAGGAGACAGGATAATCATGGTTATATAGGAGACAGGGTTATCAGGGTTAAAAGGAGACAGGATGATCAGGGTTGTTTTAGAGACATGATCATCAGGGTAATATAGGAGACAGGATCATCAGGGTTATATAGGAGACAGGATCATCAGGGTTATATAGGAGACAGGATCATCAGGGTTATATAGGAGACAGGATCATCAGGGTTATATAGGAGACAGGATCATCAGGGTTATATAGGAGACCGGATCATCAGGGTTATTTAGGAGACAGGATCATCAGGGTTACAGGGTAACATAGGATACATGATCATCAGGGTTAGAGGGTAATATAGGGCACATGATCATCAGAGTTATATAGGAGATAGGATCATCAGGGTTATATAGGAGACAGGATCATCAGGGTTATATAGGAGATAGGATCATCAGGGTTATATAGGAGACAGGATCATCAGGGTTATATAGGAGACAGGATCATCAGGGTTATATAGGAGACCGGATCATCAGGGTTATTTAGGAGACAGGATCATCAGGGTTACAGGGTAATATAGGAGACATGATCATCAGAGTTATATAGGAGATAGGATCATCAGGGTTATATAGGAGAAAGGATCATCAGGGTTATATAGGAGACGGGATCATCAGGGTTATATAGGAGACAGGATCATCAGGGTTATATAGGAGACAGGATCATCAGGGTAATATAGGAGACATGATCATCAGGGTTACAGGGTAATATAGGATACATGATCATCAGGGTTAGAGGGTAATATAGGAGACATGATCATCAGAGTTATATAGGAGATAGGATCATCAGGGTTATATAGGAGACAGGATCATCAGGGTTATATAGGAGACGGGATCATCAGGGTTATATAGGAGACAGGATCATCAGGGTTATATAGGAGACAGGATCATCAGGGTAATATAGGAGACATGATCATCAGGGTTATATAGGAGACAGGATAATCAGGGTTATATAGGAGACAGGATCATCAGGGTTATATAGGAGACAGGATCATCAGGGTCGTATAGGAGACATGATCATCAGGAATATATAGGAGACATGATTAACAGGGTTAGAGGGTAATATAGGAGACATGATCATCAGGGTTATATAGGAGACAGGATCATCAGGGTTATATAGGAGACAGGATCATCAGGGTTATATAGGAGACAGGATCATCAGGGTTATATAGGAGACAGGATCATCAGGTTAATATAGGAGACATGATCATCAGTGTTATATAGGAGACAGGATAATCAGGGTTATATAGGAGACAGGATCATCAGGGTTATATAGGAGACGGGATCATCAGGGTTATATAGGAGACAGGATCATCAGGGTTATATAGGAGACAGGATCATCAGGGTAATATAGGAGACATGATCATCAGGGTTACAGGGTAATATAGGAGACATGATCATCAGAGTTATATAGGAGATAGGATCATCAGGGTTATATAGGAGACAGGATCATCAGGGTTATATAGGAGACGGGATCATCAGGGTTATATAGGAGACAGGATCATCAGGGTTATATAGGAGACAGGATCATCAGGGTAATATAGGAGACATGATCATCAGGGTTACAGGGTAATATAGGATACATGATCATCAGGGTTAGAGGGTAATATAGGAGACATGATCATCAGAGTTATATAGGAGATAGGATCATCAGGGTTATATAGGAGACAGGATCATCAGGGTTATATAGGAGACGGGATCATCAGGGTTATATAGGAGACAGGATCATCAGGGTTATATAGGAGACAGGATCATCAGGGTAATATAGGAGACATGATCATCAGGGTTATATAGGAGACAGGATAATCAGGGTTATATAGGAGACAGGATCATCAGGGTTATATAGGAGACAGGATCATCAGGGTTGTATAGGAGACATGATCATCAGGAATATATATTAGACATGATTAACAGGGTTAGAGGGTAATATAGGAGACATGATCATCGGGGTTATATAGGAGACAGGATCATCAGGGTTATATAGGAGATAGGATCATCAGGGTTATATAGGAGACAGGATCATCAGGGTTATATAGGAGACAGGATCATCAGGGTTATATAGGAGACAGGATCATCAGGTTAATATAGGAGACATGATTATCAGTGTTATATAGGAGACAGGATAATCAGGGTTATATAGGAGACAGGATCATCAGGGTTATATAGGAGACGGGATCATCAGGGTTATATAGGAGACAGGATCATCAGGGTTATATAGGAGACAGGATCATCAGGGTAATATAGGAGACATGATCATCAGGGTTACAGGGTAATATAGGAGACATGATCATCAGAGTTATATAGGAGATAGGATCATCAGGGTTATATAGGAGACAGGATCATCAGGGTTATATAGGAGACGGGATCATCAGGGTCATATAGGAGACAGGATCATCAGGGTAATATAGGAGAAAGGATCATCAGGGTTATATAGGAGACAGGATCATCAGGGTTACAGGGTAATATAGGAGACATGATCATCAGAGTTATATAGGAGATAGGATCATCAGGGTTATATAGGAGAAAGGATCATCAGGGTTATATAGGAGACGGGATCATCAGGGTTATATAGGAGACAGGATCATCAGGGTTATATAGGAGACAGGATCATCAGGGTAATATAGGAGACATGATCATCAGGGTTACAGGGTAATATAGGATACATGATCATCAGGGTTAGAGGGTAATATAGGAGACATGATCATCAGAGTTATATAGGAGATAGGATCATCAGGGTTATATAGGAGACAGGATCATCAGGGTTATATAGGAGACGGGATCATCAGGGTTATATAGGAGACAGGATCATCAGGGTTATATAGGAGACGGGATCATCAGGGTTATATAGGAGACAGGATCATCAGGGTAATATAGGAGAAAGGATCATCAGGGTTATATAGGAGACAGGATCATCAGGGTTATATAGGAGACAGGATCATCAGGGTAATATAGGAGACATGATCATCAGGGTTATATAGGAGACAGGATAATCAGGGTTATATAGGAGACAGGATCATCAGGGTTATATAGGAGACAGGATCATCAGGGTTGTATAGGAGACAGGATCATCAGGGTTATATAGGAGACAGGATCATCAGGGTTATATAGGAGACAGGATCATCAGGGTTGTATAGGAGACATGATCATCAGAATTAGATAGGAGACATGATCATCAGGGTTATATAGGAGACAGGATAATCAGGGTTATATAGGAGACAGGATCATCAGGGTTATATAGGAGACAGGATCATCAGGGTTGTATAGGAGACATGATCATCAGGAATATATAGGAGACATGATCATCAGGGTTATATAGGAGACAGGATAATCAGGGTTATATAGGAGACAGGATCATCAGGGTTATATAGGAGACAGGATCATCAGGGTTGTATAGGAGACATGATCATCAGGAATATATAGGAGACATGATTAACAGGGTTAGAGGGTAATATAGGAGACATGATCATGAGGGTTATATAGGAGACAGGATCATCAGGGTTATATAGGAGACAGGATCATCAGGGTTGTATAGGAGACAGGATCATCAGGGTAATATAGGAGACAGGATAATCATGGTTATATAGGAGACAGGGTTAACAGGGTTAAAAGGAGACAGGATGATCAGGGTTGTTTTAGAGACATGATCATCAGGGTAATATAGGAGACAGGATCATCAGGGTTATATAGGAGACAGGATCATCAGGGTTATATAGGAGACAGGATCATCAGGGTTATATAGGAGACAGGATCATCAGGGTTATATAGGAGACAGGATCATCAGGGTTATATAGGAGACAGGATAATCAGGGTTATATAGGAGACAGGATCATCAGGGTTATATAGGAGACAGGATCATCAGGGTTGTATAGGAGACATGATCATCAGGAATATATAGGAGACATGATTAACAGGGTTAGAGGGTAATATAGGAGACATGATCATGAGGGTTATATAGGAGACAGGATCATCAGGGTTATATAGGAGACAGGATCATCAGGGTTGTATAGGAGACAGGATCATCAGGGTAATATAGGAGACAGGATAATCATGGTTATATAGGAGACAGGGTTATCAGGGTTAAAAGGAGACAGGATGATCAGGGTTGTTTTAGAGACATGATCATCAGGGTAATATAGGAGACAGGATCATCAGGGTTATATAGGAGACAGGATCATCAGGGTTATATAGGAGACAGGATCATCAGGGTTATATAGGAGACAGGATCATCAGGGTTATATAGGAGACAGGATCATCAGGGTTATATAGGAGACCGGATCATCAGGGTTATTTAGGAGACAGGATCATCAGGGTTACAGGGTAACATAGGATACATGATCATCAGGGTTAGAGGGTAATATAGGGCACATGATCATCAGAGTTATATAGGAGATAGGATCATCAGGGTTATATAGGAGACAGGATCATCAGGGTTATATAGGAGATAGGATCATCAGGGTTATATAGGAGACAGGATCATCAGGGTTATATAGGAGACAGGATCATCAGGGTTATATAGGAGACCGGATCATCAGGGTTATTTAGGAGACAGGATCATCAGGGTTACAGGGTAATATAGGAGACATGATCATCAGAGTTATATAGGAGATAGGATCATCAGGGTTATATAGGAGAAAGGATCATCAGGGTTATATAGGAGACGGGATCATCAGGGTTATATAGGAGACAGGATCATCAGGGTTATATAGGAGACAGGATCATCAGGGTAATATAGGAGACATGATCATCAGGGTTACAGGGTAATATAGGATACATGATCATCAGGGTTAGAGGGTAATATAGGAGACATGATCATCAGAGTTATATAGGAGATAGGATCATCAGGGTTATATAGGAGACAGGATCATCAGGGTTATATAGGAGACGGGATCATCAGGGTTATATAGGAGACAGGATCATCAGGGTTATATAGGAGACAGGATCATCAGGGTAATATAGGAGACATGATCATCAGGGTTATATAGGAGACAGGATAATCAGGGTTATATAGGAGACAGGATCATCAGGGTTATATAGGAGACAGGATCATCAGGGTCGTATAGGAGACATGATCATCAGGAATATATAGGAGACATGATTAACAGGGTTAGAGGGTAATATAGGAGACATGATCATCAGGGTTATATAGGAGACAGGATCATCAGGGTTATATAGGAGACAGGATCATCAGGGTTATATAGGAGACAGGATCATCAGGGTTATATAGGAGACAGGATCATCAGGTTAATATAGGAGACATGATCATCAGTGTTATATAGGAGACAGGATAATCAGGGTTATATAGGAGACAGGATCATCAGGGTTATATAGGAGACGGGATCATCAGGGTTATATAGGAGACAGGATCATCAGGGTTATATAGGAGACAGGATCATCAGGGTAATATAGGAGACATGATCATCAGGGTTACAGGGTAATATAGGAGACATGATCATCAGAGTTATATAGGAGATAGGATCATCAGGGTTATATAGGAGACAGGATCATCAGGGTTATATAGGAGACGGGATCATCAGGGTTATATAGGAGACAGGATCATCAGGGTTATATAGGAGACAGGATCATCAGGGTAATATAGGAGACATGATCATCAGGGTTACAGGGTAATATAGGATACATGATCATCAGGGTTAGAGGGTAATATAGGAGACATGATCATCAGAGTTATATAGGAGATAGGATCATCAGGGTTATATAGGAGACAGGATCATCAGGGTTATATAGGAGACGGGATCATCAGGGTTATATAGGAGACAGGATCATCAGGGTTATATAGGAGACAGGATCATCAGGGTAATATAGGAGACATGATCATCAGGGTTATATAGGAGACAGGATAATCAGGGTTATATAGGAGACAGGATCATCAGGGTTATATAGGAGACAGGATCATCAGGGTTGTATAGGAGACATGATCATCAGGAATATATATTAGACATGATTAACAGGGTTAGAGGGTAATATAGGAGACATGATCATCGGGGTTATATAGGAGACAGGATCATCAGGGTTATATAGGAGATAGGATCATCAGGGTTATATAGGAGACAGGATCATCAGGGTTATATAGGAGACAGGATCATCAGGGTTATATAGGAGACAGGATCATCAGGTTAATATAGGAGACATGATTATCAGTGTTATATAGGAGACAGGATAATCAGGGTTATATAGGAGACAGGATCATCAGGGTTATATAGGAGACGGGATCATCAGGGTTATATAGGAGACAGGATCATCAGGGTTATATAGGAGACAGGATCATCAGGGTAATATAGGAGACATGATCATCAGGGTTACAGGGTAATATAGGAGACATGATCATCAGAGTTATATAGGAGATAGGATCATCAGGGTTATATAGGAGACAGGATCATCAGGGTTATATAGGAGACGGGATCATCAGGGTCATATAGGAGACAGGATCATCAGGGTAATATAGGAGAAAGGATCATCAGGGTTATATAGGAGACAGGATCATCAGGGTTACAGGGTAATATAGGAGACATGATCATCAGAGTTATATAGGAGATAGGATCATCAGGGTTATATAGGAGAAAGGATCATCAGGGTTATATAGGAGACGGGATCATCAGGGTTATATAGGAGACAGGATCATCAGGGTTATATAGGAGACAGGATCATCAGGGTAATATAGGAGACATGATCATCAGGGTTACAGGGTAATATAGGATACATGATCATCAGGGTTAGAGGGTAATATAGGAGACATGATCATCAGAGTTATATAGGAGATAGGATCATCAGGGTTATATAGGAGACAGGATCATCAGGGTTATATAGGAGACGGGATCATCAGGGTTATATAGGAGACAGGATCATCAGGGTTATATAGGAGACAGGATCATCAGGGTAATATAGGAGACATGATCATCAGGGTTATATAGGAGACAGGATAATCAGGGTTATATAGGAGACAGGATCATCAGGGTTATATAGGAGACAGGATCATCAGGGTTGTATAGGAGACATGATCATCAGGAATATATAGGAGACATGATTAACAGGGTTAGAGGGTAATATAGGAGACATGATCATCAGGGTTATATAGGAGACAGGATCATCAGGGTTATATAGGAGACAGGATCATCAGGGTTATATAGGAGACAGGATCATCAGGGTTATATAGGAGACAGGATCATCAGGTTAATATAGGAGACATGATCATCAGTGTTATATAGGAGACAGGATAATCAGGGTTATATAGGAGACAGGATCATCAGGGTTATATAGGAGACGGGATCATCAGGGTTATATAGGAGACAGGATCATCAGGGTTATATAGGAGACAGGATCATCAGGGTAATATAGGAGACATGATCATCAGGGTTACAGGGTAATATAGGAGACATGATCATCAGAGTTATATAGGAGATAGGATCATCAGGGTTATATAGGAGACAGGATCATCAGGGTTATATAGGAGACGGGATCATCAGGGTTATATAGGAGACAGGATCATCAGGGTTATATAGGAGACAGGATCATCAGGGTAATATAGGAGACATGATCATCAGGGTTACAGGGTAATATAGGATACATGATCATCAGGGTTAGAGGGTAATATAGGAGACATGATCATCAGAGTTATATAGGAGATAGGATCATCAGGGTTATATAGGAGACAGGATCATCAGGGTTATATAGGAGACGGGATCATCAGGGTTATATAGGACACAGGATCATCAGTGTTATATAGGAGACAGGATCATCAGGGTAATATAGGAGACATGTTCATCAGGGTTATATAGGAGACAGGATAATCAGGGTTATATAGGAGACAGGATCATCAGGGTTATATAGGAGACAGGATCATCAGGGTTGTATAGGAGACATGATCATCAGGAATATATATTAGACATGATTAACAGGGTTAGAGGGTAATATAGGAGACATGATCATCAGGGTTATATAGGAGACAGGATCATCAGGGTTATATAGGAGATAGGATCATCAGGGTTATATAGGAGACAGGATCATCAGGGTTATATAGGAGACAGGATCATCAGGGTTATATAGGAGACAGGATCATCAGGTTAATATAGGAGACATGATTATCAGTGTTATATAGGAGACAGGATAATCAGGGTTATATAGGAGACAGGATCATCAGGGTTATATAGGAGACGGGATCATCAGGGTTATATAGGAGACAGGATCATCAGGGTTATATAGGAGACAGGATCATCAGGTTAATATAGGAGACATGATTATCAGTGTTATATAGGAGACAGGATAATCAGGGTTATATAGGAGACAGGATCATCAGGGTTATATAGGAGACGGGATCATCAGGGTTATATAGGAGACAGGATCATCAGGGTTATATAGGAGACAGGATCATCAGGGTAATATAGGAGACGGGATCATCAGGGTTATATAGGAGACAGGATCATCAGGGTTATATAGGAGACAGGATCATCAGGGTAATATAGGAGACATGATCATCAGGGTTACAGGGTAATATAGGAGACATGATCATCAGAGTTATATAGGAGATAGGATCATCAGGGTTATATAGGAGACAGGATCATCAGGGTTATATAGGAGACGGGATCATCAGGGTTATATAGGAGACAGGATCATCAGGGTAATATAGGAGAAAGGATCATCAGGGTTATATAGGAGACAGGATCATCAGGGTTATATAGGAGACAGGATCATCAGGGTTATATAGGAGACAGGATAATCAGGGTTATATAGGAGACAGGATCATCAGGGTTATATAGGAGACAGGATCATCAGGGTTGTATAGGAGACATGATCATCAGGAATATATAGGAGACATGATCATCAGGGTTATATAGGAGACAGGATCATCAGGGTTATATAGGAGACAGGATCATCAGGGTTATATAGGAGACAGGATCATCAGGGTTGTATAGGAGAGATGATCATCAGAATTAGATAGGAGACATGATCATCAGGGTTATATAGGAGACAGGATAATCAGGGTTATATAGGAGACAGGATCATCAGGGTTATATAGGAGACAGGATCATCAGGGTTGTTTAGGAGACATGATCATCAGGAATATATAGGAGACATGATCATCAGGGTTATATAGGAGACAGGATAATCAGGGTTATATAGGAGACAGGATCATCAGGGTTATATAGGAGACAGGATCATCAGGGTTGTATAGGAGACATGATCATCAGGAATATATAGGAGACATGATTAACAGGGTTAGAGGGTAATATAGGAGACATGATCTTCAGGGTTATATAGGAGACAGGATCATCAGGGTTATATAGGATACAGGATCATCAGGGTTGTATAGGAGACATGATCATCAGGAATATATAGGAGACATGATCATCAGTGTTATATAGGAGACAGGATAATCAGGGTTATATAGGAGACAGGATCATCAGGGTTATATAGGAGACAGGATCATCAGGGTTGTATAGGAGACATGATCATCAGGAATATATAGGAGACAGGATCATCAGGGTTATATAGGAGACAGGATCATCAGGGTTATATAGGAGACAGGATCATCAGGGTTATACAGGAGACCGGATCATCAGGGTTATTTAGGAGACAGGGTTATCAGGGTTAAAAGGAGACAGGATGATCAGGGTTGTTTTAGAGACATGATCATCAGGGTAATATAGGAGACAGGATCATCAGGGTTATATAGGAGACAGGATCATCAGGGTTATATAGGAGACAGGATCATCAGGGTTATATAGGAGACAGGATCATCAGGGTTATATAGGAGACAGGATCATCAGGGTTATATAGGAGACCGGATCATCAGGGTTATTTAGGAGACAGGATCATCAGGGTTACAGGGTAACATAGGATACATGATCATCAGGGTTAGAGGGTAATATAGGGCACATGATCATCAGAGTTATATAGGAGATAGGATCATCAGGGTTATATAGGAGACAGGATCATCAGGGTTATATAGGAGATAGGATCATCAGGGTTAGAGGGTAATATAGGAGACATGATCATCAGAGTTATATAGGAGATAGGATCATCAGGGTTATATAGGAGACAGGATCATCAGGGTTATATAGGAGACAAGATCATCAGGGTTATATAGGAGACAGGATCATCAGGTTAATATAGGAGACATGATCATCAGTGTTATATAGGAGACAGGATCATCAGGGTTATATAGGAGACAGGATCATCAGGGTTATATAGGAGACTGGATCATCAGGGTTATATAGGAGACAGGATCATCAGGGTTATATAGGAGACAGGATCATCAGGGTAATATAGGAGACATGATCATCAGGGTTACAGGGTAATATAGGAGACATGATCATCAGAGTTATATAGGAGATAGGATCATCAGGGTTATATAGGAGACAGGATCATCAGGGTTATATAGGAGACGGGATCATCAGGGTTATATAGGAGACAGGATCATCAGGGTAATATAGGAGAAAGGATCATCAGGGTTATATAGGAGACAGGATCATCAGGGTTATATAGGAGACAGGATCATCAGGGTAATATAGGAGACATGATCATCAGGGTTATATAGGAGACAGGATAATCAGGGTTATATAGGAGACAGGATCATCAGGGTTATATAGGAGACAGGATCATCAGGGTTGTATAGGAGACATGATCATCAGAATTAGATAGGAGACATGATCATCAGGGTTATATAGGAGACAGGATAATCAGGGTTATATAGGAGACAGGATCATCAGGGTTATATAGGAGACATGATCATCAGGGTTATATAGGAGACAGGATAATCAGGGTTATATAGGAGACAGGATCATCAGGGTTATATAGGAGACAGGATCATCAGGGTTGTATAGGAGACATGATCATCAGGGTTGTATAGGAGACATGATCATCAGGAATATATAGGAGACATGATTAACAGGGTTAGAGGGTAATATAGGAGACATGATCATCAGGGTTATATAGGAGACAGGATCATCAGGGTTATATAGGAGACAGGATCATCAGGGTTGAATAGGAGACAGGATCATCAGGGTAATATAGGAGACAGGATAATCATGGTTATATAGGAGACAGGGTTATCAGGGTTAAAAGGAGACAGGATGATCAGGGTTGTTTTAGAGACATGATCATCAGGGTAATATAGGAGACAGGATCATCAGGGTTATATAGGAGACAGGATCATCAGGGTTATATAGGAGACAGGATCATCAGGGTTATATAGGAGACAGGATCATCAGGGTTATATAGGAGACAGGATCATCAGGGTTATATAGGAGACCTGATCATCAGGGTTATTTAGGAGACAGGATCATCAGGGTTACAGGGTAACATAGGATACATGATCATCAGGGTTAGAGGGTAATATAGGGCACATGATCATCAGAGTTATATAGGAGATAGGATCATCAGGGTTATATAGGAGACAGGATCATCAGGGTTATATAGGAGATAGGATCATCAGGGTTATATAGGAGACAGGATCATCAGGGTTATATAGGAGACAGGATCATCAGGGTTATATAGGAGACCGGATCATCAGGGTTATTTAGGAGACAGGATCATCAGGGTTACAGGGTAATATAGGAGACATGATCATCAGAGTTATATAGGAGATAGGATCATCAGGGTTATATAGGAGACAGGATCATCAAGGTTATATAGGAGACGGGATCATCAGGGTTATATAGGAGACAGGATCATCAGGGTTATATAGGAGACAGGATCATCAGGGTAATATAGGAGACATGATCATCAGGGTTACAGGGTAATATAGGATACATGATCATCAGGGTTAGAGGGTAATATAGGAGACATGATCATCAGAGTTATATAGGAGATAGGATCATCAGGGTTATATAGGAGACAGGATCATCAGGGTTATATAGGAGACGGGATCATCAGGGTTATATAGGAGACAGGATCATCAGGGTTATATAGGAGACAGGATCATCAGGGTAATATAGGAGACATGATCATCAGGGTTATATAGGAGACAGGATAATCAGGGTTATATAGGAGACAGGATCATCAGGGTTATATAGGAGACAGGATCATCAGGGTTGTATAGGAGACATGATCATCAGGAATATATAGGAGACATGATTAACAGGGTTAGAGGGTAATATAGGAGACATGATCATCAGGGTTATATAGGAGACAGGATAATCAGGGTTATATAGGAGACAGGATCATCAGGGTTATATAGGAGACAGGATCATCAGGGTTGTATAGGAGACATGATCATCAGGAATATATAGGAGACATGATCATCAGGGTTATATAGGAGACAGGATAATCAGGGTTATATAGGAGACAGGATCATCAGGGTTATATAGGAGACAGGATCATCAGGGTTGTATAGGAGACATGATCATCAGGGTTGTATAGGAGACATGATCATCAGGAATATATAGGAGACATGATTAACAGGGTTAGAGGGTAATATAGGAGACATGATCATCAGGGTTATATAGGAGACAGGATCATCAGGGTTATATAGGAGACAGGATCATCAGGGTTGAATAGGAGACAGGATCATCAGGGTAATATAGGAGACAGGATAATCATGGTTATATAGGAGACAGGGTTATCAGGGTTAAAAGGAGACAGGATGATCAGGGTTGTTTTAGAGACATGATCATCAGGGTAATATAGGAGACAGGATCATCAGGGTTATATAGGAGACAGGATCATCAGGGTTATATAGGAGACAGGATCATCAGGGTTATATAGGAGACAGGATCATCAGGGTTATATAGGAGACAGGATCATCAGGGTTATATAGGAGACCTGATCATCAGGGTTATTTAGGAGACAGGATCATCAGGGTTACAGGGTAACATAGGATACATGATCATCAGGGTTAGAGGGTAATATAGGGCACATGATCATCAGAGTTATATAGGAGATAGGATCATCAGGGTTATATAGGAGACAGGATCATCAGGGTTATATAGGAGATAGGATCATCAGGGTTATATAGGAGACAGGATCATCAGGGTTATATAGGAGACAGGATCATCAGGGTTATATAGGAGACCGGATCATCAGGGTTATTTAGGAGACAGGATCATCAGGGTTACAGGGTAATATAGGAGACATGATCATCAGAGTTATATAGGAGATAGGATCATCAGGGTTATATAGGAGACAGGATCATCAAGGTTATATAGGAGACGGGATCATCAGGGTTATATAGGAGACAGGATCATCAGGGTTATATAGGAGACAGGATCATCAGGGTAATATAGGAGACATGATCATCAGGGTTACAGGGTAATATAGGATACATGATCATCAGGGTTAGAGGGTAATATAGGAGACATGATCATCAGAGTTATATAGGAGATAGGATCATCAGGGTTATATAGGAGACAGGATCATCAGGGTTATATAGGAGACGGGATCATCAGGGTTATATAGGAGACAGGATCATCAGGGTTATATAGGAGACAGGATCATCAGGGTAATATAGGAGACATGATCATCAGGGTTATATAGGAGACAGGATAATCAGGGTTATATAGGAGACAGGATCATCAGGGTTATATAGGAGACAGGATCATCAGGGTTGTATAGGAGACATGATCATCAGGAATATATAGGAGACATGATTAACAGGGTTAGAGGGTAATATAGGAGACATGATCATCAGGGTTATATAGGAGACAGGATCATCAGGGTTATATAGGAGATAGGATCATCAGGGTTATATAGGAGACAGGATCATCAGGGTTATATAGGAGACAGGATCATCAGGGTTATATAGGAGACAGGATCATCAGGTTAATATAGGAGACATGATCATCAGTGTTATATAGGAGACAGGATAATCAGGGTTATATAGGAGACAGGATCATCAGGGTTATATAGGAGACGGGATCATCAGGGTTATATAGGAGACAGGATCATCAGGGTTATATAGGAGACAGGATCATCAGGGTAATATAGGAGACATGATCATCAGGGTTACAGGGTTATATAGGAGACATGATCATCAGTGTTATATAGGAGACAGGATAATCAGGGTTATATAGGAGACAGGATCATCAGGGTTATATAGGAGACGGGATCATCAGGGTTATATAGGAGACAGGATCATCAGGGTTATATAGGAGACAGGATCATCAGGTTAATATAGGAGACATGATCATCAGTGTTATATAGGAGACAGGATAATCAGGGTTATATAGGAGACAGGATCATCAGGGTTATATAGGAGACAGGATCATCAGGGTTATATAGGAGACAGGATCATCAGGGTTATATAGGAGACAGGATCATCAGGGTTATATAGGAGACAGGATCATCAGGTTAATATAGGAGACATGATCATCAGTGTTATATAGGAGACAGGATAATCAGGGTTATATAGGAGACAGGATCATCAGGGTTATATAGGAGACGGGATCATCAGGGTTATATAGGAGACAGGATCATCAGGGTTATATAGGAGACAGGATCATCAGGGTAATATAGGAGACATGATCATCAGGGTTACAGGGTAATATAGGAGACATGATCATCAGAGTTATATAGGAGATAGGATCATCAGGGTTATATAGGAGACAGGATCATCAGGGTTATATAGGAGACGGGATCATCAGGGTTATATAGGAGACAGGATCATCAGGGTAATATAGGAGAAAGGATCATCAGGGTTATATAGGAGACAGGATCATCAGGGTTATATAGGAGACAGGATCATCAGGGTAATATAGGAGACATGATCATCAGGGTTATATAGGAGACAGGATAATCAGGGTTATATAGGAGACAGGATCATCAGGGTTATATAGGAGACAGGATCATCAGGGTTGTATAGGAGACATGATCATCAGGAATATATAGGAGACATGATCATCAGGGTTATATAGGAGACAGGATCATCAGGGTTATATAGGAGACAGGATCATCAGGGTTATATAGGAGACAGGATCATCAGGGTTGTATAGGAGACATGATCATCAGAATTAGATAGGAGACATGATCATCAGGGTTATATAGGAGACAGGATAATCAGGGTTATATAGGAGACAGGATCATCAGGGTTATATAGGAGACAGGATCATCAGGGTTGTATAGGAGACATGATCATCAGGAATATATAGGAGACATGATCATCAGGGTTATATAGGAGACAGGATAATCAGGGTTATATAGGAGACAGGATCATCAGGGTTATATAGGAGACAGGATCATCAGGGTTGTATAGGAGACATGATCATCAGGAATATATAGGAGACATGATTAACAGGGTTAGAGGGTAATATAGGAGACATGATCATCAGGGTTATATAGGAGACAGGATCATCAGGGTTATATAGGATACAGGATCATCAGGGTTGTATAGGAGACATGATCATCAGGAATATATAGGAGACATGATCATCAGTGTTATATAGGAGACAGGATAATCAGGGTTATATAGGAGACAGGATCATCAGGGTTATATAGGAGACAGGATCATCAGGGTTGTATAGGAGATAGGATCATCAGGGTTATATAGGAGACAGGATAATCAGGGTTATATAGGAGACATGATCATCAGAGTTATATAGGAGATAGGATCATCAGGGTTATATAGGAGATAGGATCATCAGGGTTATATAGGAGACGGGATCATCAGGGTTATATAGGAGACAGGATCATCAGGGTTATATAGGAGACAGGATCATCAGGGTAATATAGGAGACATGATCATCAGGGTTATATAGGAGACAGGATAATCAGGGTTATATAGGAGACAGGATCATCAGGGTTATATAGGAGACAGGATCATCAGGGTTGTATAGGAGACATGATCATCAGGAATATATATTAGACATGATTAACAGGGTTAGAGGGTAATATAGGAGACATGATCATCAGGGTTATATAGGAGACAGGATCATCAGGGTTATATAGGAGATAGGATCATCAGGGTTATATAGGAGACAGGATCATCAGGGTTATATAGGAGACAGGATCATCAGGGTTATATAGGAGACAGGATCATCAGGTTAATATAGGAGACATGATTATCAGTGTTATATAGGAGACAGGATAATCAGGGTTATATAGGAGACAGGATCATCAGGGTTATATAGGAGACGGGATCATCAGGGTTATATAGGAGACAGGATCATCAGGGTTATATAGGAGACAGGATCATCAGGGTAATATAGGAGACATGATCATCAGGGTTACAGGGTAATATAGGAGACATGATCATCAGAGTTATATAGGAGATAGGATCATCAGGGTTATATAGGAGACAGGATCATCAGGGTTATATAGGAGACGGGATCATCAGGGTTATATAGGAGACAGGATCATCAGGGTAATATAGGAGAAAGGATCATCAGGGTTATATAGGAGACAGGATCATCAGGGTTATATAGGAGACAGGATCATCAGGGTAATATAGGAGACATGATCATCAGGGTTATATAGGAGACAGGATAATCAGGGTTATATAGGAGACAGGATCATCAGGGTTATATAGGAGACAGGATCATCAGGGTTGTATAGGAGACATGATCATCAGGAATATATAGGAGACATGATCATCAGGGTTATATCGGAGACAGGATCATCAGGGTTACAGGGTAATATAGGAGACATGATCATCAGAGTTATATAGGAGATAGGATCATCAGGGTTATATAGGAGACAGGATCATCAAGGTTATATAGGAGACGGGATCATCAGGGTTATATAGGAGACAGGATCATCAGGGTTATATAGGAGACAGGATCATCAGGGTAATATAGGAGACATGATCATCAGGGTTACAGGGTAATATAGGATACATGATCATCAGGGTTAGAGGGTAATATAGGAGACATGATCATCAGAGTTATATAGGAGATAGGATCATCAGGGTTATATAGGAGACAGGATCATCAGGGTTATATAGGAGACGGGATCATCAGGGTTATATAGGAGACAGGATCATCAGGGTTATATAGGAGACAGGATCATCAGGGTAATATAGGAGACATGATCATCAGGGTTATATAGGAGACAGGATAATCAGGGTTATATAGGAGACAGGATCATCAGGGTTATATAGGAGACAGGATCATCAGGGTTGTATAGGAGACATGATCATCAGGAATATATAGGAGACATGATTAACAGGGTTAGAGGGTAATATAGGAGACATGATCATCAGGGTTATATAGGAGACAGGATCATCAGGGTTATATAGGAGATAGGATCATCAGGGTTATATAGGAGACAGGATCATCAGGGTTATATAGGAGACAGGATCATCAGGGTTATATAGGAGACAGGATCATCAGGTTAATATAGGAGACATGATCATCAGTGTTATATAGGAGACAGGATAATCAGGGTTATATAGGAGACAGGATCATCAGGGTTATATAGGAGACGGGATCATCAGGGTTATATAGGAGACAGGATCATCAGGGTTATATAGGAGACAGGATCATCAGGGTAATATAGGAGACATGATCATCAGGGTTACAGGGTTATATAGGAGACATGATCATCAGTGTTATATAGGAGACAGGATAATCAGGGTTATATAGGAGACAGGATCATCAGGGTTATATAGGAGACGGGATCATCAGGGTTATATAGGAGACAGGATCATCAGGGTTATATAGGAGACAGGATCATCAGGTTAATATAGGAGACATGATCATCAGTGTTATATAGGAGACAGGATAATCAGGGTTATATAGGAGACAGGATCATCAGGGTTATATAGGAGACGGGATCATCAGGGTTATATAGGAGACAGGATCATCAGGGTTATATAGGAGACAGGATCATCAGGGTTATATAGGAGACAGGATCATCAGGTTAATATAGGAGACATGATCATCAGTGTTATATAGGAGACAGGATAATCAGGGTTATATAGGAGACAGGATCATCAGGGTTATATAGGAGACGGGATCATCAGGGTTATATAGGAGACAGGATCATCAGGGTTATATAGGAGACAGGATCATCAGGGTAATATAGGAGACATGATCATCAGGGTTACAGGGTAATATAGGAGACATGATCATCAGAGTTATATAGGAGATAGGATCATCAGGGTTATATAGGAGACAGGATCATCAGGGTTATATAGGAGACGGGATCATCAGGGTTATATAGGAGACAGGATCATCAGGGTAATATAGGAGAAAGGATCATCAGGGTTATATAGGAGACAGGATCATCAGGGTTATATAGGAGACAGGATCATCAGGGTAATATAGGAGACATGATCATCAGGGTTATATAGGAGACAGGATAATCAGGGTTATATAGGAGACAGGATCATCAGGGTTATATAGGAGACAGGATCATCAGGGTTGTATAGGAGACATGATCATCAGGAATATATAGGAGACATGATCATCAGGGTTATATAGGAGACAGGATCATCAGGGTTATATAGGAGACAGGATCATCAGGGTTATATAGGAGACAGGATCATCAGGGTTGTATAGGAGACATGATCATCAGAATTAGATAGGAGACATGATCATCAGGGTTATATAGGAGACAGGATAATCAGGGTTATATAGGAGACAGGATCATCAGGGTTATATAGGAGACAGGATCATCAGGGTTGTATAGGAGACATGATCATCAGGAATATATAGGAGACATGATCATCAGGGTTATATAGGAGACAGGATAATCAGGGTTATATAGGAGACAGGATCATCAGGGTTATATAGGAGACAGGATCATCAGGGTTGTATAGGAGACATGATCATCAGGAATATATAGGAGACATGATTAACAGGGTTAGAGGGTAATATAGGAGACATGATCATCAGGGTTATATAGGAGACAGGATCATCAGGGTTATATAGGATACAGGATCATCAGGGTTGTATAGGAGACATGATCATCAGGAATATATAGGAGACATGATCATCAGTGTTATATAGGAGACAGGATAATCAGGGTTATATAGGAGACAGGATCATCAGGGTTATATAGGAGACAGGATCATCAGGGTTGTATAGGAGATAGGATCATCAGGGTTATATAGGAGACAGGATAATCAGGGTTATATAGGAGACATGATCATCAGAGTTATATAGGAGATAGGATCATCAGGGTTATATAGGAGATAGGATCATCAGGGTTATATAGGAGACGGGATCATCAGGGTTATATAGGAGACAGGATCATCAGGGTTATATAGGAGACAGGATCATCAGGGTAATATAGGAGACATGATCATCAGGGTTATATAGGAGACAGGATAATCAGGGTTATATAGGAGACAGGATCATCAGGGTTATATAGGAGACAGGATCATCAGGGTTGTATAGGAGACATGATCATCAGGAATATATATTAGACATGATTAACAGGGTTAGAGGGTAATATAGGAGACATGATCATCAGGGTTATATA
Source organism: Oncorhynchus mykiss (assembly GCF_013265735.2). Classification (NCBI taxonomy): domain Eukaryota; kingdom Metazoa; phylum Chordata; class Actinopteri; order Salmoniformes; family Salmonidae; genus Oncorhynchus; species Oncorhynchus mykiss. The sequence continues at coordinate 66,845,654 of NC_048583.1, forward strand.
GGAGACAGGATCATCAGGGTTATATAGGAGATAGGATCATCAGGGTTATATAGGAGACAGGATCATCAGGGTTATATAGGAGACAGGATCATCAGGGTTATATAGGAGACAGGATCATCAGGTTAATATAGGAGACATGATTATCAGTGTTATATAGGAGACAGGATAATCAGGGTTATATAGGAGACAGGATCATCAGGGTTATATAGGAGACGGGATCATCAGGGTTATATAGGAGACAGGATCATCAGGGTTATATAGGAGACAGGATCATCAGGGTAATATAGGAGACATGATCATCAGGGTTACAGGGTAATATAGGAGACATGATCATCAGAGTTATATAGGAGATAGGATCATCAGGGTTATATAGGAGACAGGATCATCAGGGTTATATAGGAGACGGGATCATCAGGGTTATATAGGAGACAGGATCATCAGGGTAATATAGGAGAAAGGATCATCAGGGTTATATAGGAGACAGGATCATCAGGGTTATATAGGAGACAGGATCATCAGGGTAATATAGGAGACATGATCATCAGGGTTATATAGGAGACAGGATAATCAGGGTTATATAGGAGACAGGATCATCAGGGTTATATAGGAGACAGGATCATCAGGGTTGTATAGGAGACATGATCATCAGGAATATATAGGAGACATGATCATCAGGGTTATATCGGAGACAGGATCATCAGGGTTATATAGGAGACAGGATCATCAGGGTTATATAGGAGACAGGATCATCAGGGTTGTATAGGAGAGATGATCATCAGAATTAGATAGGAGACATGATCATCAGGGTTATATAGGAGACAGGATAATCAGGGTTATATAGGAGACAGGATCATCAGGGTTATATAGGAGACAGGATCATCAGGGTTGTATAGGAGACATGATCATCAGGAATATATAGGAGACATGATCATCAGGGTTATATAGGAGACAGGATAATCAGGGTTATATAGGAGACAGGATCATCAGGGTTATATAGGAGACAGGATCATCAGGGTTGTATAGGAGACATGATCATCAGGAATATATAGGAGACATGATTAACAGGGTTAGAGGGTAATATAGGAGACATGATCATCAGGGTTATATAGGAGACAGGATCATCAGGGTTATATAGGATACAGGATCATCAGGGTTGTATAGGAGACATGATCATCAGGAATATATAGGAGACATGATCATCAGTGTTATATAGGAGACAGGATAATCAGGGTTATATAGGAGACAGGATCATCAGGGTTATATAGGAGACAGGATCATCAGGGTTGTATAGGAGACATGATCATCAGGAATATATAGGAGACAGGATCATCAGGGTTATATAGGAGACAGGATCATCAGGGTTATATAGGAGACAGGATCATCAGGGTTATACAGGAGACCGGATATTCAGGGTTATTTAGGAGACAGGGTTATCAGGGTTAAAAGGAGACAGGATGATCAGGGTTGTTTTAGAGACATGATCATCAGGGTAATATAGGAGACAGGATCATCAGGGTTATATAGGAGACAGGATCATCAGGGTTATATAGGAGACAGGATCATCAGGGTTATATAGGAGACAGGATCATCAGGGTTATATAGGAGACAGGATCATCAGGGTTATATAGGAGACCGGATCATCAGGGTTATTTAGGAGACAGGATCATCAGGGTTACAGGGTAACATAGGATACATGATCATCAGGGTTAGAGGGTAATATAGGGCACATGATCATCAGAGTTATATAGGAGATAGGATCATCAGGGTTATATAGGAGACAGGATCATCAGGGTTATATAGGAGATAGGATCATCAGGGTTAGAGGGTAATATAGGAGACATGATCATCAGAGTTATATAGGAGATAGGATCATCAGGGTTATATAGGAGACAGGATCATCAGGGTTATATAGGAGACAGGATCATCAGGGTTATATAGGAGACAGGATCATCAGGTTAATATAGGAGACATGATCATCAGTGTTATATAGGAGACAGGATCATCAGGGTTATATAGGAGACAGGATCATCAGGGTTATATAGGAGACTGGATCATCAGGGTTATATAGGAGACAGGATCATCAGGGTTATATAGGAGACAGGATCATCAGGGTAATATAGGAGACATGATCATCAGGGTTACAGGGTAATATAGGAGACATGATCATCAGAGTTATATAGGAGATAGGATCATCAGGGTTATATAGGAGACAGGATCATCAGGGTTATATAGGAGACGGGATCATCAGGGTTATATAGGAGACAGGATCATCAGGGTTGTATAGGAGACATGATCATCAGGAATATATATTAGACATGATTAACAGGGTTAGAGGGTAATATAGGAGACATGATCATCAGGGTTATATAGGAGACAGGATCATCAGGGTTATATAGGAGATAGGATCATCAGGGTTATATAGGAGACAGGATCATCAGGGTTATATAGGAGACAGGATCATCAGGGTTATATGGGAGACAGGATCATCAGGTTAATATAGGAGACATGATTATCAGTGTTATATAGGAGACAGGATAATCAGGGTTATATAGGAGACAGGATCATCAGGGTTATATAGGAGACGGGATCATCAGGGTTATATAGGAGACAGGATCATCAGGGTTATATAGGAGACAGGATCATCAGGGTAATATAGGAGACATGATCATCAGGGTTACAGGGTAATATAGGAGACATGATCATCAGAGTTATATAGGAGATAGGATCATCAGGGTTATATAGGAGACAGGATCATCAGGGTTATATAGGAGACGGGATCATCAGGGTTATATAGGAGACAGGATCATCAGGGTAATATAGGAGAAAGGATCATCAGGGTTATATAGGAGACAGGATCATCAGGGTTATATAGGAGACAGGATCATCAGGGTAATATAGGAGACATGATCATCAGGGTTATATAGGAGACAGGATAATCAGGGTTATATAGGAGACAGGATCATCAGGGTTATATAGGAGACAGGATCATCAGGGTTGTATAGGAGACATGATCATCAGGAATATATAGGAGACATGATCATCAGGGTTATATAGGAGACAGGATCATCAGGGTTATATAGGAGACAGGATCATCAGGGTTATATAGGAGACAGGATCATCAGGGTTGTATAGGAGAGATGATCATCAGAATTAGATAGGAGACATGATCATCAGGGTTATATAGGAGACAGGATAATCAGGGTTATATAGGAGACAGGATCATCAGGGTTATATAGGAGACAGGATCATCAGGGTTGTATAGGAGACATGATCATCAGGAATATATAGGAGACATGATCATCAGGGTTATATAGGAGACAGGATAATCAGGGTTATATAGGAGACAGGATCATCAGGGTTATATAGGAGACAGGATCATCAGGGTTGTATAGGAGACATGATCATCAGGAATATATAGGAGACATGATTAACAGGGTTAGAGGGTAATATAGGAGACATGATCATCAGGGTTATATAGGAGACAGGATCATCAGGGTTATATAGGATACAGGATCATCAGGGTTGTATAGGAGACATGATCATCAGGAATATATAGGAGACATGATCATCAGTGTTATATAGGAGACAGGATAATCAGGGTTATATAGGAGACAGGATCATCAGGGTTATATAGGAGACAGGATCATCAGGGTTGTATAGGAGACATGATCATCAGGAATATATAGGAGACAGGATCATCAGGGTTATATAGGAGACAGGATCATCAGGGTTATATAGGAGACAGGATCATCAGGGTTATACAGGAGACCGGATATTCAGGGTTATTTAGGAGACAGGGTTATCAGGGTTAAAAGGAGACAGGATGATCAGGGTTGTTTTAGAGACATGATCATCAGGGTAATATAGGAGACAGGATCATCAGGGTTATATAGGAGACAGGATCATCAGGGTTATATAGGAGACAGGATCATCAGGGTTATATAGGAGACAGGATCATCAGGGTTATATAGGAGACAGGATCATCAGGGTTATATAGGAGACCGGATCATCAGGGTTATTTAGGAGACAGGATCATCAGGGTTACAGGGTAACATAGGATACATGATCATCAGGGTTAGAGGGTAATATAGGGCACATGATCATCAGAGTTATATAGGAGATAGGATCATCAGGGTTATATAGGAGACAGGATCATCAGGGTTATATAGGAGATAGGATCATCAGGGTTAGAGGGTAATATAGGAGACATGATCATCAGAGTTATATAGGAGATAGGATCATCAGGGTTATATAGGAGACAGGATCATCAGGGTTATATAGGAGACAGGATCATCAGGGTTATATAGGAGACAGGATCATCAGGTTAATATAGGAGACATGATCATCAGTGTTATATAGGAGACAGGATCATCAGGGTTATATAGGAGACAGGATCATCAGGGTTATATAGGAGACTGGATCATCAGGGTTATATAGGAGACAGGATCATCAGGGTTATATAGGAGACAGGATCATCAGGGTAATATAGGAGACATGATCATCAGGGTTACAGGGTAATATAGGAGACATGATCATCAGAGTTATATAGGAGATAGGATCATCAGGGTTATATAGGAGACAGGATCATCAGGGTTATATAGGAGACGGGATCATCAGGGTTATATAGGAGACAGGATCATCAGGGTAATATAGGAGAAAGGATCATCAGGGTTATATAGGAGACAGGATCATCAGGGTTATATAGGAGACAGGATCATCAGGGTAATATAGGAGACATGATCATCAGGGTTATATAGGAGACAGGATAATCAGGGTTATATAGGAGACAGGATCATCAGGGTTATATAGGAGACAGGATCATCAGGGTTGTATAGGAGACATGATCATCAGAATTAGATAGGAGACATGATCATCAGGGTTATATAGGAGACAGGATAATCAGGGTTATATAGGAGACAGGATCATCAGGGTTATATAGGAGACAGGATCATCAGGGTTGTATAGGAGACATGATCATCAGGAATATATAGGAGACATGATCATCAGGGTTATATAGGAGACAGGATAATCAGGGTTATATAGGAGACAGGATCATCAGGGTTATATAGGAGACAGGATCATCAGGGTTGTATAGGGACATGATCATCAGGGTTGTATAGGAGACATGATCATCAGGAATATATAGGAGACATGATTAACAGGGTTAGAGGGTAATATAGGAGACATGATCATCAGGGTTATATAGGAGACAGGATCATCAGGGTTATATAGGAGACAGGATCATCAGGGTTGAATAGGAGACAGGATCATCAGGGTAATATAGGAGACAGGATAATCATGGTTATATAGGAGACAGGGTTATCAGGGTTAAAAGGAGACAGGATGATCAGGGTTGTTTTAGAGACATGATCATCAGGGTAATATAGGAGACAGGATCATCAGGGTTATATAGGAGACAGGATCATCAGGGTTATATAGGAGACAGGATCATCAGGGTTATATAGGAGACAGGATCATCAGGGTTATATAGGAGACAGGATCATCAGGGTTATATAGGAGACCTGATCATCAGGGTTATTTAGGAGACAGGATCATCAGGGTTACAGGGTAACATAGGATACATGATCATCAGGGTTAGAGGGTAATATAGGGCACATGATCATCAGAGTTATATAGGAGATAGGATCATCAGGGTTATATAGGAGACAGGATAATCAGGGTTATATAGGAGATAGGATCATCAGGGTTATATAGGAGACAGGATCATCAGGGTTATATAGGAGACAGGATCATCAGGGTTATATAGGAGACCGGATCATCAGGGTTATTTAGGAGACAGGATCATCAGGGTTACAGGGTAATATAGGAGACATGATCATCAGAGTTATATAGGAGATAGGATCATCAGGGTTATATAGGAGACAGGATCATCAGGGTTATATAGGAGACGGGATCATCAGGGTTATATAGGAGACAGGATCATCAGGGTTATATAGGAGACAGGATCATCAGGGTAATATAGGAGACATGATCATCAGGGTTACAGGGTAATATAGGATACATGATCATCAGGGTTAGAGGGTAATATAGGAGACATGATCATCAGAGTTATATAGGAGATAGGATCATCAGGGTTATATAGGAGACAGGATCATCAGGGTTATATAGGAGACGGGATCATCAGGGTTATATAGGAGACAGGATCATCAGGGTTATATAGGAGACAGGATCATCAGGGTAATATAGGAGACATGATCATCAGGGTTATATAGGAGACAGGATAATCAGGGTTATATAGGAGACAGGATCATCAGGGTTATATAGGAGACAGGATCATCAGGGTTGTATAGGAGACATGATCATCAGGAATATATAGGAGACATGATTAACAGGGTTAGAGGGTAATATAGGAGACATGATCATCAGGGTTATATAGGAGACAGGATCATCAGGGTTATATAGGAGATAGGATCATCAGGGTTATATAGGAGACAGGATCATCAGGGTTATATAGGAGACAGGATCATCAGGGTTATATAGGAGACAGGATCATCAGGTTAATATAGGAGACATGATCATCAGTGTTATATAGGAGACAGGATAATCAGGGTTATATAGGAGACAGGATCATCAGGGTTATATAGGAGACGGGATCATCAGGGTTATATAGGAGACAGGATCATCAGGGTTATATAGGAGACAGGATCATCAGGGTAATATAGGAGACATGATCATCAGGGTTACAGGGTTATATAGGAGACATGATCATCAGTGTTATATAGGAGACAGGATAATCAGGGTTATATAGGAGACAGGATCATCAGGGTTATATAGGAGACGGGATCATCAGGGTTATATAGGAGACAGGATCATCAGGGTTATATAGGAGACAGGATCATCAGGGTTATATAGGAGACGGGATCATCAGGGTTATATAGGAGACGGGATCATCAGGGTTATATAGGAGACAGGATCATCAGGGTAATATAGGAGAAAGGATCATCAGGGTTATATAGGAGACAGGATCATCAGGGTTATATAGGAGACAGGATCATCAGGGTAATATAGGAGACATGATCATCAGGGTTATATAGGAGACAGGATAATCAGGGTTATATAGGAGACAGGATCATCAGGGTTATATAGGAGACAGGATCATCAGGGTTGTATAGGAGACATGATCATCAGGAATATATAGGAGACATGATCATCAGGGTTATATAGGAGACAGGATCATCAGGGTTATATAGGAGACAGGATCATCAGGGTTATATAGGAGACAGGATCATCAGGGTTGTATAGGAGACATGATCATCAGAATTAGATAGGAGACATGATCATCAGGGTCATATAGGAGACAGGATAATCAGGGTTATATAGGAGACAGGATCATCAGGGTTATATAGGAGACAGGATCATCAGGGTTGTATAGGAGACATGATCATCAGGAATATATAGGAGACATGATCATCAGGGTTATATAGGAGACAGGATAATCAGGGTTATATAGGAGACAGGATCATCAGGGTTATATAGGAGACAGGATCATCAGGGTTGTATAGGAGACATGATCATCAGGAATATATAGGAGACATGATTAACAGGGTTAGAGGGTAATATAGGAGACATGATCATCAGGGTTATATAGGAGACAGGATCATCAGGGTTATATAGGATACAGGATCATCAGGGTTGTATAGGAGACATGATCATCAGGAATATATAGGAGACATGATCATCAGTGTTATATAGGAGACAGGATAATCAGGGTTATATAGGAGACAGGATCATCAGGGTTATATAGGAGACAGGATCATCAGGGTTGTATAGGAGATAGGATCATCAGGAATATATAGGAGACAGGATCATCAGGGTTATATAGGAGACAGGATCATCAGGGTTATATAGGAGACAGGATCATCAGGTTAATATAGGAGACATGATCATCAGTGTTATATAGGAGACAGGATAATCAGGGTTATATAGGAGACAGGATCATCAGGGTTATATAGGAGACGGGATCATCAGGGTTATATAGGAGACAGGATCATCAGGGTTATATAGGAGACAGGATCATCAGGGTAATATAGGAGACATGATCATCAGGGTTACAGGGTAATATAGGAGACATGATCATCAGTGTTATATAGGAGACAGGATAATCAGGGTTATATAGGAGACAGGATCATCAGGGTTATATAGGAGACGGGATCATCAGGGTTATATAGGAGACAGGATCATCAGGGTTATATAGGAGACAGGATCATCAGGTTAATATAGGAGACATGATCATCAGTGTTATATAGGAGACAGGATAATCAGGGTTATATAGGAGACAGGATCATCAGGGTTATATAGGAGACGGGATCATCAGGGTTATATAGGAGACAGGATCATCAGGGTTATATAGGAGACGGGATCATCAGGGTTATATAGGAGACGGGATCATCAGGGTTATATAGGAGACAGGATCATCAGGGTAATATAGGAGAAAGGATCATCAGGGTTATATAGGAGACAGGATCATCAGGGTTATATAGGAGACAGGATCATCAGGGTAATATAGGAGACATGATCATCAGGGTTATATAGGAGACAGGATAATCAGGGTTATATAGGAGACAGGATCATCAGGGTTATATAGGAGACAGGATCATCAGGGTTGTATAGGAGACATGATCATCAGGGTTATATAGGAGACAGGATCATCAGGGTAATATAGGAGAAAGGATCATCAGGGTTATATAGGAGACAGGATCATCAGGGTTATATAGGAGACAGGATCATCAGGGTAATATAGGAGACATGATCATCAGGGTTATATAGGAGACAGGATAATCAGGGTTATATAGGAGACAGGATCATCAGGGTTATATAGGAGACAGGATCATCAGGGTTGTATAGGAGACATGATCATCAGGAATATATAGGAGACATGATCATCAGGGTTATATAGGAGACAGGATCATCAGGGTTATATAGGAGACAGGATCATCAGGGTTATATAGGAGACAGGATCATCAGGGTTGTATAGGAGACATGATCATCAGAATTAGATAGGAGACATGATCATCAGGGTCATATAGGAGACAGGATAATCAGGGTTATATAGGAGACAGGATCATCAGGGTTATATAGGAGACAGGATCATCAGGGTTGTATAGGAGACATGATCATCAGGAATATATAGGAGACATGATCATCAGGGTTATATAGGAGACAGGATAATCAGGGTTATATAGGAGACAGGATCATCAGGGTTATATAGGAGACAGGATCATCAGGGTTGTATAGGAGACATGATCATCAGGAATATATAGGAGACATGATTAACAGGGTTAGAGGGTAATATAGGAGACATGATCATCAGGGTTATATAGGAGACAGGATCATCAGGGTTATATAGGATACAGGATCATCAGGGTTGTATAGGAGACATGATCATCAGGAATATATAGGAGACATGATCATCAGTGTTATATAGGAGACAGGATAATCAGTGTTATATAGGAGACAGGATCATCAGGGTTATATAGGAGACAGGATCATCAGGGTTGTATAGGAGATAGGATCATCAGGAATATATAGGAGACAGGATCATCAGGGTTATATAGGAGACAGGATCATCAGGGTTATATAGGAGACAGGATCATCAGGTTAATATAGGAGACATGATCATCAGTGTTATATAGGAGACAGGATAATCAGGGTTATATAGGAGACAGGATCATCAGGGTTATATAGGAGACGGGATCATCAGGGTTATATAGGAGACAGGATCATCAGGGTTATATAGGAGACAGGATCATCAGGGTAATATAGGAGACATGATCATCAGGGTTACAGGGTAATATAGGAGACATGATCATCAGTGTTATATAGGAGACAGGATAATCAGGGTTATATAGGAGACAGGATCATCAGGGTTATATAGGAGACGGGATCATCAGGGTTATATAGGAGACAGGATCATCAGGGTTATATAGGAGACAGGATCATCAGGTTAATATAGGAGACATGATCATCAGTGTTATATAGGAGACAGGATAATCAGGGTTATATAGGAGACAGGATCATCAGGGTTATATAGGAGACGGGATCATCAGGGTTATATAGGAGACAGGATCATCAGGTTAATATAGGAGACATGATCATCAGTGTTATATAGGAGACAGGATAATCAGGGTTATATAGGAGACAGGATCATCAGGGTTATATAGGAGACGGGATCATCAGGGTTATATAGGAGACAGGATCATCAGGGTTATATAGGAGACAGGATCATCAGGGTAATATAGGAGACATGATCATCAGGGTTACAGGGTAATATAGGAGACATGATCATCAGAGTTATATAGGAGATAGGATCATCAGGGTTATATAGGAGACAGGATCATCAGGGTTATATAGGAGACGGGATCATCAGGGTTATATAGGAGACAGGATCATCAGGGTAATATAGGAGAAAGGATCATCAGGGTTATATAGGAGACAGGATCATCAGGGTTATATAGGAGACAGGATCATCAGGGTAATATAGGAGACATGATCATCAGGGTTATATAGGAGACAGGATAATCAGGGTTATATAGGAGACAGGATCATCAGGGTTATATAGGAGACAGGATCATCAGGGTTGTATAGGAGACATGATCATCAGGAATATATAGGAGACATGATCATCAGGGTTATATAGGAGACAGGATCATCAGGGTTATATAGGAGACAGGATCATCAGGGTTATATAGGAGACAGGATCATCAGGGTTGTATAGGAGACATGATCATCAGAATTAGATAGGAGACATGATCATCAGGGTTATATAGGAGACAGGATAATCAGGGTTATATAGGAGACAGGATCATCAGGGTTATATAGGAGACAGGATCATCAGGGTTGTATAGGAGACATGATCATCAGGAATATATAGGAGACATGATCATCAGGGTTATATAGGAGACAGGATAATCAGGGTTATATAGGAGACAGGATCATCAGGGTTATATAGGAGACAGGATCATCAGGGTTGTATAGGAGACATGATCACCAGGAATATATAGGAGACATGATTAACAGGGTTAGAGGGTAATATAGGAGACATGATCATCAGGGTTATATAGGAGACAGGATCATCAGGGTTATATAGGATACAGGATCATCAGGGTTGTATAGGAGACATGATCATCAGGAATATATAGGAGACATGATCATCAGTGTTATATAGGAGACAGGATAATCAGGGTTATATAGGAGACAGGATCATCAGGGTTATATAGGAGACAGGATCATCAGGGTTGTATAGGAGACATGATCATCAGGAATATATAGGAGACAGGATCATCAGGGTTATATAGGAGACAGGATCATCAGGGTTATATAGGAGACAGGATCATCAGGGTTATATAGGAGACCGGATCATCAGGGTTATTTAGGAGACAGGATCATCAGGGTTATATAGGAGACAGGATCATCAGGGTAATATAGGAGAAAGGATCATCAGGGTTATATAGGAGACAGGATCATCAGGGTTGTATAGGAGACATGATCATCAGGAATATATAGGAGACATGATCATCAGGGTTACAGGGTAATATAGGAGACATGATCATCAGGGTTAGAGGATAATATAGGAGACATGATCATCAGAGTTATATAGGAGATAGGATCATCAGGGTTATATAGGAGACAGGATCATCAGGGTTATATAGGAGACGGGATCATCAGGGTTATATAGGAGACAGGATCATCAGGGTAATATAGGAGAAAGGATCATCAGGGTTATATAGGAGACAGGATCATCAGGGTTATATAGAAGACAGGATCATCAGGGTAATATAGGAGACATGATCATCAGGGTTAGAGGATACTATAGGAGACATGATCATCAGAGTTATATAGGAGATAGGATCATCAGGGTTATATAGGAGACAGGATCATCAGGGTTATATAGGAGACGGGATCATCAGGGTTATATAGGAGACAGGATCATCAGGGTAATATAGGAGAAAGGATCATCAGGGTTATATAGGAGACAGGATCATCAGGGTTATATAGGAGACAGGATCATCAGGGTAATATAGGAGACATGATCATCAGGGTTATATAGGAGACAGGATAATCAGGGTTATATAGGAGACAGGATCATCAGGGTTGTATAGGAGACATGATCATCAGGAATATATAGGAGACTTGATCATCAGGGTTATATAGGAGACAGGATCATCAGGGTTATATAGGAGACAGGATCATCAGGGTTATATAGGAGACAGGATCATCAGGGTTGTATAGGAGACATGATCATCAGAATTAGATAGGAGACATGATCATAGGGGTTATATAGGAGACATGATCATAGGGGTTATATAGGAGACAGGATCATCAGTGTTATATAGGAGACAGGATCATCAGGGTTATATAGGAGACAGGATCATCAGGGTTATATAGGAGACCGGATCATCAGGGTTATATAGGAGACAGGATCATCAGGGTTATATAGGAGACCGGATAATCAGGGTTATTTAGGAGACAGGATCATCAGGGTTACAGGGTAATATAGGAGACATGATCATCAGAGTTATATAGGAGATAGGATCATCAGGGTTATATAGGAGACAGGATCATCAGGGTTATATAGGAGACAGGATCATCAGGGTTATATAGGAGACAGGATCATCAGGGTAATATAGGAGACATGATCATCAGGGTTACAGGGTAATATAGGATACATGATCATCAGGGTTAGAGGGTAATATAGGAGACATGATCATCAGAGTTATATAGGAGATAGGATCATCAGGGTTATATAGGAGACAGGATCATCAGGGTTATATAGGAGACGGGATCATCAGGGTTATATATGAGACAGGATCATCAGGGTTATATAGGAGACAGGATCATCAGGGTAATATAGGAGACATGATCATCAGGGTTATATAGGAGACAGGATAATCAGGGTTATATAGGAGACAGGATCATCAGGGTTATATAGGAGACAGGATCATCAGGGTTGTATAGGAGACATGATCATCAGGAATATATAGGAGACATGATTAACAGGGTTAGAGGGTAATATAGGAGACATGATCATCAGGGTTATATAGGAGACAGGATCATCAGGGTTATATAGGAGACAGGATCATCAGGGTTATATAGGAGACAGGATCATCAGGGTTATATAGGAGACCGGATCATCAGGGTTATTTAGGAGACAGGATCATCAGGGTTACAGGGTAATATAGGATACATGATCATCAGGGTTAGAGGGTAATATAGGAGACATGATCATCAGAGTTATATAGGAGATAGGATCATCAGGGTTATATAGGAGACGGGATCATCAGGGTTATATAGGAGACAGGACCATCAGGGTAATATAGGAGACATGATCATCAGGGTTACAGGGTAATATAGGATACATGATCATCAGGGTTAGAGGGTAATATAGGAGACATGATCATCAGAGTTATATAGGAGATAGGATCATCAGGGTTATATAGGAGACAGGATCATCAGGGTTATATAGGAGACGGGATCATCAGGGTTATATAGGAGACAGGATCATCAGGGTTATATAGGAGACAGGATCATCAGGGTAATATAGGAGACATGATCATCAGGGTTATATAGGAGACAGGATAAACAGGGTTATATAGGAGACAGGATCATCAGGGTTATATAGGAGACAGGATCATCAGGGTTGTATAGGAGACATGATCATCAGGAATATATAGGAGACATGATTAACAGGGTTAGAGGGTAATATAGGAGACATGATCATCAGGGTTATATAGGAGACAGGATCATCAGGGTTATATAGGAGACAGGATCATCAGGGTTATATAGGAGACAGGATCATCAGGGTTATATAGGAGACCGGATCATCAGGGTTATTTAGGAGACAGGATCATCAGGGTTAGAGGGTAATATAGGAGACATGATCATCAGAGTTATATAGGAGATAGGATCATCAGGGTTATATAGGAGACAGGATCATCAGGGTTATATAGGAGACAGGATCATCAGGGTTATATAGGAGACAGGATCATCAGGTTAATATAGGAGACATGATCATCAGTGTTATATAGGAGACAGGATAATCAGGGTTATATAGGAGACAGGATCATCAGGGTTATATAGGAGACGGGATCATCAGGGTTATATAGGAGACAGGATCATCAGGGTTATATAGGAGACAGGATCATCAGGGTAATATAGGAGACATGATCATCAGGGTTACAGGGTAATATAGGAGACATGATCATCAGAGTTATATAGGAGATAGGATCATCAGGGTTATATAGGAGACAGGATCATCAGGGTTATATAGGAGACGGGATCATCAGGGTTATATAGGAGACAGGATCATCAGGGTAATATAGGAGAAAGGATCATCAGGGTTGTATAGGAGACATGATCATCAGGAATATATAGGAGACATGATCATCAGGGTTATATAGGAGACAGGATCATCAGGGTTGTATAGGAGACATGATCATCAGAATTAGATAGGAGACATGATCATCAGGGTTATATAGGAGACAGGATAATCAGGGTTATATAGGAGACAGGATCATCAGGGTTATATAGGAGACAGGATCATCAGGGTTGTATAGGAGACATGATCATCAGGAATATATAGGAGACATGATCATCAGGGTTATATAGGAGACAGGATAATCAGGGTTATATAGGAGACAGGATCATCAGGGTTATATAGGAGACAGGATCATCAGGGTTGTATAGGAGACATGATCATCAGGAATATATAGGAGACATGATTAACAGGGTTAGAGGGTAATATAGGAGACATGATCATCAGGGTTATATAGGAGACAGGATCATCAGGGTTATATAGGAGACAGGATCATCAGGGTTGTATTGGAGACATGATCATCAGGAATATATAGGAGACATGATCATCAGTGTTATATAGGAGACAGGATAATCAGGGTTATATAGGAGACAGGATCATCAGGGTTATATAGGAGACAGGATCATCAGGGTTGTATAGGAGACATGATCATCAGGAATATATAGGAGACAGGATCATCAGGGTTATATAGGAGACAGGATCATCAGGGTTATATAGGAGACAGGATCATCAGGGTTATATAGGAGACCGGATCATCAGGGTTATTTAGGAGACAGGATCATCAGGGTTGTATAGGAGACATGATCATCAGAATTAGATAGGAGACATGATCATAGGGGTTATATAGGAGACATGATCATAGGGGTTATATAGGAGACAGGATCATCAGTGTTATATAGGAGACAGGATCATCAGGGTTATATAGGAGACAGGATCATCAGGGTTGTATAGGAGACATGATCATCAGAATTAGATAGGAGACATGATCATAGGGGTTATATAGGAGACATGATCATAGGGGTTATATAGGAGACAGGATCATCAGTGTTATATAGGAGACAGGATCATCAGGGTTATATAGGAGACCGGATAATCAGGGTTATTTAGGAGACAGGATCATCAGGGTTACAGGGTAATATAGGAGACATGATCATCAGAGTTATATAGGAGATAGGATCATCAGGGTTATATAGGAGACAGGATCATCAGGGTTATATAGGAGACAGGATCATCAGGGTTATATAGGAGACAGGATCATCAGGGTAATATAGGAGACATGATCATCAGGGTTACAGGGTAATATAGGATACATGATCATCAGGGTTAGAGGGTAATATAGGAGACATGATCATCAGAGTTATATAGGAGATAGGATCATCAGCGTTATATAGGAGACAGGATCATCAGGGTTATATAGGAGACGGGATCATCAGGGTTATATATGAGACAGGATCATCAGGGTTATATAGGAGACAGGATCATCAGGGTAATATAGGAGACATGATCATCAGGGTTATATAGGAGACAGGATAATCAGGGTTATATAGGAGACAGGATCATCAGGGTTATATAGGAGACAGGATCATCAGGGTTGTATAGGAGACATGATCATCAGGAATATATAGGAGACATGATTAACAGGGTTAGAGGGTAATATAGGAGACATGATCATCAGGGTTATATAGGAGACAGGATCATCAGGGTTATATAGGAGACAGGATCATCAGGGTTATATAGGAGACAGGATCATCAGGGTTATATAGGAGACCGGATCATCAGGGTTATTTAGGAGACAGGATCATCAGGGTTACAGGGTAATATAGGATACATGATCATCAGGGTTAGAGGGTAATATAGGAGACATGATCATCAGAGTTATATAGGAGATAGGATCATCAGGGTTATATAGGAGACGGGATCATCAGGGTTATATAGGAGACAGGATCATCAGGGTTATATAGGAGACAGGATCATCAGGGTAATATAGGAGACATGATCATCAGGGTTACAGGGTAATATAGGATACATGATCATCAGGGTTAGAGGGTAATATAGGAGACATGATCATCAGAGTTATATAGGAGATAGGATCATCAGGGTTATATAGGAGACAGGATCATCAGGGTTATATAGGAGACGGGATCATCAGGGTTATATAGGAGACAGGATCATCAGGGTTATATAGGAGACAGGATCATCAGGGTAATATAGGAGACATGATCATCAGGTTTATATAGGAGACAGGATAAACAAGGTTATATAGGAGACAGGATCATCAGGGTTATATAGGAGACAGGATCATCAGGGTTGTATAGGAGACATGATCATCAGGAATATATAGGAGACATGATTAACAGGGTTAGAGGGTAATATAGGAGACATGATCATCAGGGTTATATAGGAGACAGGATCATCAGGGTTATATAGGAGACAGGATCATCAGGGTTATATAGGAGACAGGATCATCAGGGTTATATAGGAGACCGGATCATCAGGGTTATTTAGGAGACAGGATCATCAGGGTTAGAGGGTAATATAGGAGACATGATCATCAGAGTTATATAGGAGATAGGATCATCAGGGTTATATAGGAGACAGGATCATCAGGGTTATATAGGAGACAGGATCATCAGGGTTATATAGGAGACAGGATCATCAGGTTAATATAGGAGACATGATCATCAGTGTTATATAGGAGACAGGATAATCAGGGTTATATAGGAGACAGGATCATCAGGGTTATATAGGAGACGGGATAATCAGGGTTATATAGGAGACAGGATCATCAGGGTTATATAGGAGACAGGATCATCAGGGTAATATAGGAGACATGATCATCAGGGTTACAGGGTAATATAGGAGACATGATCATCAGAGTTATATAGGAGATAGGATCATCAGGGTTATATAGGAGACAGGATCATCAGGGTTATATAGGAGACGGGATCATCAGGGTTATATAGGAGACAGGATCATCAGGGTAATATAGGAGAAAGGATCATCAAGGTTATATAGGAGACAGGATCATCAGGGTTATATAGGAGACAGGATCATCAGGGTAATATAGGAGACATGATCATCAGGGTTATATAGGAGACAGGATAATCAGGGTTATATAGGAGACAGGATCATCAGGGTTATATAGGAGACAGGATCATCAGGGTTGTATAGGAGACATGATCATCAGGAATATATAGGAGACATGATCATCAGGGTTATATAGGAGACAGGATCATCAGGGTTATATAGGAGACAGGATCATCAGGGTTATATAGGAGACAGGATCATCAGGGTTGTATAGGAGACATGATCATCAGAATTAGATAGGAGACATGATCATCAGGGTTATATAGGAGACAGGATAATCAGGGTTATATAGGAGACAGGATCATCAGGGTTATATAGGAGACAGGATCATCAGGGTTGTATAGGAGACATGATCATCAGGAATATATAGGAGACATGATCATCAGGGTTATATAGGAGACAGGATAATCAGGGTTATATAGGAGACAGGATCATCAGGGTTATATAGGAGACAGGATCATCAGGGTTGTATAGGAGACATGATCATCAGGAATATATAGGAGACATGATTAACAGGGTTAGAGGGTAATATAGGAGACATGATCATCAGGGTTATATAGGAGACAGGATCATCAGGGTTATATAGGAGACAGGATCATCAGGGTTGTATTGGAGACATGATCATCAGGAATATATAGGAGACATGATCATCAGTGTTATATAGGAGACAGGATAATCAGGGTTATATAGGAGACAGGATCATCAGGGTTATATAGGAGACAGGATCATCAGGGTTGTATAGGAGACATGATCATCAGGAATATATAGGAGACAGGATCATCAGGGTTATATAGGAGACAGGATCATCAGGGTTATATAGGAGACAGGATCATCAGGGTTATATAGGAGACCGGATCATCAGGGTTATTTAGGAGACAGGATCTTCAGGGTTATATAGGAGACAGGATCATCAGGGTAATATAGGAGAAAGGATCATCAGGGTTATATAGGAGACAGGATCATCAGGGTTGTATAGGAGACATGATCATCAGGAATATATAGGAGACATGATAATCAGGGTTACAGGGTAATATAGGAGACATGATCATCAGGGTTAGAGGATAATATAGGAGACATGATCATCAGAGTTATATAGGAGATAGGATCATCAGGGTTATATAGGAGACAGGATCATCAGGGTTATATAGGAGACGGGATCATCAGGGTTATATAGGAGACAGGATCATCAGGGTAATATAGGAGAAAGGATCATCAGGGTTATATAGGAGACAGGATCATCAGGGTTATATAGGAGACAGGATCATCAGGGTAATATAGGAGACATGATCATCAGGGTTAGAGGATAATATAGGAGACATGATCATCAGAGTTATATAGGAGATAGGATCATCAGGGTTATATAGGAGACAGGATCATCAGGGTTATATAGGAGACGGGATCATCGGGGTTATATAGGAGACAGGATCATAAGGGTAATATAGGAGAAAGGATCATCAGGGTTATATAGGAGACAGGATCATCAGGGTTATATAGGAGACAGGATCATCAGGGTAATATAGGAGACATGATCATCAGGGTTATATAGGAGACAGGATAATCAGGGTTATATAGGAGACATGATCATCAGGGTTATATAGGAGACAGGATCATCAGGGTTATATAGGAGACCGGATCATCTGGGTTATATAGGAGACAGGATCATCAGGGTAATATAGGAGAAAGGATCATCAGGGTTATATAGGAGACAGGATCATCAGGGTTATATAGGAGACAGGATCATCAGGGTAATATAGGAGACATGATCATCAGGGTTATATAGGAGACAGGATAATCAGGGTTATATAGGAGACATGATCATCAGGAATATATAGGAGACATGATTAACAGGGTTAGAGGGTAATATAGGATACATGATCATCAGGGTTATATAGGAGACAGGATCATCAGGGTTATATAGGAGACAGGATCATCAGGGTTGTATTGGAGACATGATCATCAGGAATATATAGGAGACATGATCATCAGTGTTATATAGGAGACAGGATAATCAGGGTTATATAGGAGACAGGATCATCAGGGTTATATAGGAGACAGGATCATCAGGGTTGTATAGGAGACATGATCATCAGGAATATATAGGAGACAGGATCATCAGGGTTATATAGGAGACAGGATCATCAGGGTTATATAGGAGACAGGATCATCAGGGTTATATAGGAGACCGGATCATCAGGGTTATTTAGGAGACAGGATCATCAGGGTTATATAGGAGACAGGATCATCAGGGTAATATAGGAGAAAGGATCATCAGGGTTATATAGGAGACAGGATCATCAGGGTTGTATAGGAGACATGATCATCAGGAATATATAGGAGACATGATCATCAGGGTTACAGGGTAATATAGGAGACATGATCATCAGGGTTAGAGGATAATATAGGAGACATGATCATCAGAGTTATATAGGAGATAGGATCATCAGGGTTATATAGGAGACAGGATCATCAGGGTTATATAGGAGACGGGATCATCAGGGTTATATAGGAGACAGGATCATCAGGGTAATATAGGAGAAAGGATCATCAGGGTTATATAGGAGACAGGATCATCAGGGTTATATAGGAGACAGGATCATCAGGGTAATATAGGAGACATGATCATCAGGGTTAGAGGATAATATAGGAGACATGATCATCAGAGTTATATAGGAGAAAGGATCATCAGGGTTATATAGGAGACAGGATCATCAGGGTTATATAGGAGACGGGATCATCAGGGTTATATAGGAGACAGGATCATCAGGGTAATATAGGAGAAAGGATCATCAGGGTTATATAGGAGACAGGATCATCAGGGTTATATAGGAGACAGGATCATCAGGGTAATATAGGAGACATGATCATCAGGGTTATATAGGAGACAGGATAATCAGGGTTATATAGGAGACAGGATCATCAGGGTTATATAGGAGACAGGATCATCAGGGTTGTATAGGAGACATGATCATCAGGAATATATAGGAGACATGATCATCAGGGTTATATAGGAGACAGGATCATCAGGGTTATATAGGAGACAGGATCATCAGGGTTATATAGGAGACAGGATCATCAGGGTTGTATAGGAGACATGATCATCAGAATTAGATAGGAGACATGATCATAGGGGTTATATAGGAGACAGGATCATCAGTGTTATATAGGAGACAGGATCATCAGAATTAGATAGGAGACATGATCATAGGGGTTATATAGGAGACAGGATCATCAGTGTTATATAGGAGACAGGATCATCAGGGTTATATAGG
Source organism: Oncorhynchus mykiss (assembly GCF_013265735.2). Classification (NCBI taxonomy): domain Eukaryota; kingdom Metazoa; phylum Chordata; class Actinopteri; order Salmoniformes; family Salmonidae; genus Oncorhynchus; species Oncorhynchus mykiss. The sequence continues at coordinate 66,866,342 of NC_048583.1, forward strand.
AGACATGATCATCAGGAATATATAGGAGACAGGATCATCAGGGTTATATAGGAGACAGGATCATCAGGGTTGTATAGGAGACATGATCATCAGGAATATATAGGAGACATGATCATCAGGGTTATATAGGAGACAGGATCATCAGGGTTATATAGGAGACAGGATCATCAGGGTTATATAGGAGACAGGATCATCAGGGTTGTATAGGAGACATGATCATCAGAATTAGATAGGAGACATGATCATAGTGGTTATATAGGAGACAGGATCATCAGTGTTATATAGGAGACAGGATCATCAGAATTAGATAGGAGACATGATCATAGGGGTTATATAGGAGACAGGATCATCAGTGTTATATAGGAGACAGGATCATCAGGGTTATATAGGAGACCGGATCATCAGGGTTATTTAGGAGACAGGATCATCAGGGTTACAGGGTAATATAGGAGACATGATCATCAGGGTTAGAGGGTAATATAGGAGACATGATCATCAGAGTTATATAGGAGATAGGATCATCAGGGTTATATAGGAGACTTGATCATCAGGGTAATATAGGAGACATGATCATATGGGTTAGAGGGTAATATAGGAGACAGGATCATCTGGGTTATTTGGGAGACCGGATCATCAGGGTTATTTAGGAGACAGGATCATCAGGGTTACAGGGTAATATAGGAGACATGATCATCAGGGTTAGAGGGTAATATAGGAGACAGGATCATCAGGGTTATATAGGAGACAGGATCATCAGGGTTATATAGGAGACAGGATCATCAGGGTAATGTAGGAGACATGATCATCAGGGTTATATAGGAGACAGGATAATCAGGGTTATATAGGAGACAGGATCATCAGGGTTATATAGGAGACAGGATCATCAGGGTTGTATAGGAGACAGGATCATCAGGGTTAAATAGGAGACCGGATCATCAGGGTTATTTAGGAGACAGGATCATCAGGGTTATTTAGGAGACAGGATCATCAGGGTTACAGGGTAATATAGGAGACATGATCATCAGGGTTAGAGGATAATATAGGAGACATGATCATCAGAGTTATATAGGAGATAGGATCATCAGGGTTATATAGGAGACAGGATCATCAGGGTTATATAGGAGACGGGATCATCAGGGTTATATAGGAGACAGGATCATCAGGGTAATATAGGAGAAAGGATCATCAGGGTTATATAGGAGACAGGATCATCAGGGTTATATAGGAGACAGGATCATCAGGGTAATATAGGAGACATGATCATCAGGGTTATATAGGAGACAGGATAATCAGGGTTATATAGGAGACAGGATCATCAGGGTTATATAGGAGACAGGATCATCAGGGTTGTATAGGAGATATGATCATCAGGAATATATAGGAGACATGATCATCAGGGTTATATAGGAGACAGGATCATGAGGGTTATATAGGAGACAGGATCATCAGGGTTATATAGGAGACAGGATCATCAGGGTTGTATAGGAGACATGATCATAAGAATTATATAGGAGACATGATCATAGGGGTTATATAGGAGACAGGATCATCAGTGTTATGTAGGAGACAGGATCATCAGGGTTATATAGGATACAGGATCATAAGGGTTGTATAGGAGACATGCTCATCAGGAATATATAGGAGACAGGATCATCAGGGTTATATAGGAGACAGGATCATCAGGGTTATATAGGAGACAGGATAATCTGGGTTATATAGGAGACAGGATCATCAGGGTTATATAGGAGACCGGATCATCAGGGTTATTTAGGAGACAGGATCATCAGGGTTACAGGGTAATATAGGAGACATGATCATCAGGGTTAGAGGGTAATATAGGAGACATGATCATCAGAGTTATATAGGAGATAGGATCATCAGGGTTATATAGGAGACGGGATCATCAGGGTTATATAGGAGACGGGATCATCAGGGTTATATAGGAGACAGGATCATCAGGGTAATATAGGAGAAAGGATCATCAGGGTTATATAGGAGACAGGATCATCAGGGTTATATAGGAGACAGGATCATCAGGGTAATATAGGAGACATGATCATCAGGGTTATATAGGAGACAGGATAATCAGGGTTATATAGGAGACAGGATCATCAGGGTTATATAGGAGACAGGATCATCAGGGTTGTATAGGAGACATGATCATCAGGAATATATAGGAGACATGATCATCAGGGTTATATAGGAGACAGGATCATCAGGGTTATATAGGAGACAGGATCATCAGGGTTATATAGGAGACAGGATCATCAGGGTTGTATAGGAGACATGATCATCAGAATTAGATAGGAGACATGATCATAGGGGTTATATAGGAGACAGGATCATCAGTGTTATATAGGAGACAGGATCATCAGAATTAGATAGGAGACATGATCATAGGGGTTATATAGGAGACAGGATCATCAGTGTTATATAGGAGACAGGATCATCAGGGTTATATAGGAGACATGATCATCAGGAATATATAGGAGACAGGATCATCAGGGTTATATAGGAGACAGGATCATCAGGGTTGTATAGGAGACATGATCATCAGGAATATATAGGAGACATGATCATCAGGGTTATATAGGAGACAGGATCATCAGGGTTATATAGGAGACAGGATCATCAGGGTTGTATAGGAGACATGATCATCAGAATTAGATAGGAGACATGATCATAGTGGTTATATAGGAGACAGGATCATCAGTGTTATATAGGAGACAGGATCATCAGAATTAGATAGGAGACATGATCATAGGGGTTATATAGGAGACAGGATCATCAGTGTTATATAGGAGACAGGATCATCAGGGTTATATAGGAGACCGGATCATCAGGGTTATTTAGGAGACAGGATCATCAGGGTTACAGGGTAATATAGGAGACATGATCATCAGGGTTAGAGGGTAATATAGGAGACAGGATCATCAGGGTTATATAGGAGACAGGATCATCAGTGTTATATAGAAGACAGGATCATCAGGGTTATATAGGAGACATGATCATCAGGAATATATAGGAGACATGATCATCAGGGTTATATAGGAGACAGGATCATCAGGGTTATATAGGAGACAGGATCATCAGGGTTATATAGGAGACAGGATCATCAGGGTTATATAGGAGACAGGATCATCAGGGTAATATAGGAGACAGGATCATCAGGGTAATATAGGAGACATGATCATCAGGGTTATATAGGAGACAGGATAATCAGGGTTATATAGGAGACAGGATCATCAGGGTTATATAGGAGACAGGATCATAGGGGTTAAATAGGAGACAGGATCATCAGGGTTAAATAGGAGACAGAATCATCAGAGTTATATAGGACACGGGATCATCGGGGTAATATAAGAGACAGGCTCATCAGGGTTAGAGGGTTGTATAGGAGACATGATCATCAGGATTATATAGGAGACAGGATGAACAGGGTTGTATTGGAGACATGATCATCAGGGTTATATAGGAGACATGATCATCAGGGTTAGAGGGTAATATAGGAGACAGGATAATCGGGGTTATATAGGAGACAGGGTCTTCTGGATTATATAGGAGACAGGATCATCAGGGTCATATAGGAGACAGGATCATCAGGGTAATATAGGAGACATGATCATCAGGGTTATATAGGAGACAGGATAATCAGGGTTATATAGGAGACAGGATCATCAGGGTTATATAGGAGACAGGATCATCAGGGTTGTATAGGAGACATGATCATCAGGAATATATAGAAGACATGATCATCAGGGTTATATAGGAGACAGGATCATCAGGGTTATATAGGAGAAAGGATCATCAGGGTTATATAGGAGACAGGATCATCAGGGTTGTATAGGAGACATGATCATCAGAATTATATAGGAGACATGATCATAGGGGTTAAATAGTAGACAGGATAATCAGGTTTATAGGAGACAGGATCATCAGGGTTATATAGGAGACATGATCATCAGGGTTAAAGGGTAATATAGGAGACAGTCTCATCAGGGTAATATAGGAGACAGGATCATGAGGGTTATATAGGAGACATGATCATGAGGGTTATATAGGAGACAGGATCATCCGGGTTATATAGGAGACAGGATCATCAGGGTTATATAGGAGACAGGATCATCAGGGTTATATAGGAGAAAGGATCATCAGGGTTATATAGGAGACAGGATCATCAGGGTTGTATAGGAGACATGATCATCAGAATTATATAGGAGACATGATCATAGGGGTTAAATAGTAGACAGGATAATCAGGTTTATAGGAGACAGGATCATCAGGGTTATATAGGAGACAGGATAATCAGAGTTAAAAGGAGACAGGATCATCAGGGTTATATAGGAGACAGGATCATCAGGGTTATATAGGAGACAGGATCATCAGGGTAATATAGGAGACATGATCATCAGGGTTTTATAGGAGACAGGATAATCAGGGTTATATAGGAGACAGGATCATCAGGGTTATATAGGAGACAGGATCATCAGGGTTGTATAGGAGACATGATCATCAGGAATATATAGGAGACATGATTAACAGGGTTAGAGGGTAATATAGGAGACATGATCATCAGGGTTATATAAGAGACAGGAACATCAGGGTTAGAGGGTAATATAGGAGACATTATCATCAGGGTTATATAGGAGACAGGATCATCAGGGTTATATACGAGACAGGATCATCAGGGTTATATAGGAGACAGGATCATCAGGGTAATATAGGAGACAGGATCATGAGGGTTATATAGGAGACAGGATAATCCGGGTTATATAGGAGACAGGATCATCAGGGTTATATAGGAGACATGATCATCAGGGTTAAAGGGTAATATAGGAGACAGTCTCATCAGGGTAATATAGGAGACAGGATCATGAGGGTTATATAGGAGACAGGATCATCCGGGTTATATAGGAGACAGGATCATCAGGGTTATATAGGAGACAGGATCATCAGGGTTATATAGGAGACAGGATCATCAGGGTTAGAGGTTTATAATCCTGTTGTGTAATGGTGAGCTACTCCCAGTCACACATGTTTACAATCTGTTAAAATGTTTACATTTCATTCATATGATGATACTATTATGTATGCTATTGCCCTGAATGTTGATTTGGCTTTGTCAAACCCACAGTCAAATGTTATTGCTATGCAGGAATCCCTTGCTGAGTTAAAACTTTAGCTTAATAATTGCAAAACTAAAATACATGTTATTTTTTATTAAACTCTCATTTGAAAGTTTCAGATGAACTAAATGTTCAGTCATTAGATGGTTCTCAAATCGAACGTGTTCCTGCATATAAATACTGAGGCATTTGGATTTATATTGATTTGACGTTTAAAAAACATATAGATGAGTTGGTTAAGAAACTACGATTTAAAGTTGTATTTTTCTACAGATGGTTTAAGAGTAGTGCCCTTCGTTTTGTTATAGGTGACAGTTTTGATACTCATCACTGTATCAGAAGGTTGACTAGACTTCGCTAAAGACCTGTCGATCCCTACATTACTCCCTACTTCATAAACTTCAGTCTTATCTTCCTTTGACATTCTGGTGCCGTTCAGACAATTATTAAATACTTAGACTCTATCTGCATTGATGTTGCTGCTACTGTTTACTCTCTGCCATTTTATTCCTAGTTATATGTACAGTGCCTTGCGAAAGTATTCGGCCCCCTTGAACTTTGCGACCTTTTGCCACATTTCAGGCTTCAAACATAAAGATATAAAACTGTATTTTTTTGTGAAGAATCAACAACAAGTGGGACACAATCGTGAAGTGGAACGACATTTATTGGATATTTCAAACTTTTTTAACAAATCAAAAACTGAAAAATTGGGCGAAATGCAAAATTATTCAGCCCCTTTACTTTCAGTGCAGCAAACTCTCTCCAGAAGTTCAGTGAGGATCTCTGAATGATCCAATGTTGACCTAAATGACTAATGATGATAAATACAATCCACCTGTGTGTAATCAAGTCTCCGTATAAATGCACCTGCACTGTGATAGTCTCAGAGGTTCGTTAAAAGCGCAGAGAGCATCATGAAGAACAAGGAACACACCAGGCAGGTCCGAGATACTGTTGTGAAGAAGTTTAAAGCCGGATTTGGATACAAAAACATTTCTCAAGCTTTAAACATCCCAAGGAGCACTGTGCAAGCGATAATATTGAAATGGAAGGAGTATCAGACCACTGCAAACCTGGCCGTCCCTCTAAACTTTCAGCTCATACAAGAAGAAGACTGATCAGAGATACAGCCAAGAGGCCCATGATCACTCTGGATGAACTGCAGAGATCTACAGCTGAGGTGGGAGACTCTGTCCATAGGACAACAATCAGTCGTATATTGCACAAATCTGGCCTTTATGGAAGAGTGGCAAGAAGAAAGCCATTTCTTAAAGATATCCATAAAAAGTGTCGTTTAAAGTTTGCCACAAGCCACCTGGGAGACACACCAAACATGTGGAAGAAGGTGCTCTGGTCAGATGAAACCAAAATTTAACTTTTTGGCAACAATGCAAAACGTTATGTTTGGCGTAAAAGCAACACAGCTGAACACACCATCCCCACTGTCAAACATGGTGGTGGCAGCATCATGGTTTGGGCCTGCTTTTCTTCAGCAGGGACAGGGAAGATGGTTAAAATTGATGGGAAGATGGATGGAGCCAAATACAGGACCATTCTGGAAGAAAACCTCATGGAGTCTGCAAAAAACCTGAGACTGGGATGGAGATTTGTCTTCCAACAAGACAATGATCCAAAACACAAAGCAACATCTACAATGGAATGGTTCAAAAATAAACATATCCAGGTGTTAGAATGGCCAAGTCAAAGTCCAGACCTGAATCCAATCGAGAATCTGTGGAAAGAACTGAAAACTGCTGTTCACAAATGCTCTCCATCCAACCTCACTGAGCTCGAGCTGTTTTGCAAGGAGGAATGGGAAAAAATGTCAGTCTCTCGATGTGCAAAACTGATAGAGACATACCCCAAGCGACTTACAGCTGTAATCGCAGCAAAAGGTGGCGCTACAAAGTATTAACTTAAGGGGGCTGAATAATTTTGCACGCCGAATTTTTCAGTTTTTGATTTGTTAAAAAAGTTTGAAATATCCAATAAATGTCGTTCCACTTCATGATTGTGTCCTACTTGTTGTTGATTCTTCACAAAAAAATACAGTTTTATATCTTTATGTTTGAAGCCTGAAATGTGGCAAAAGGTCGCAAAGTTCAAGGGGGCCGAATACTTTCGCAAGGCACTGTACGTATCATCATGCACATCGTCACCATGCACATTGACTAGGTGCTGTCAGTCCACACCTGTCTTGTCTGTAAGAGAGAGAGAGAGAGAGAGAGAGAGAGAGAGAGAGACAAACAGCTACCTGGAGTTGACAGCATTCCCTCCCCCATATGCTCCTCTAGGCAAACTACAACAACATGACCAACAAATACGTCACAACTCCTGCAGCTCTGTCACATGCTGGGTCTGTACATAGTCAATGGTAGGCTTCGAGGGGACTCCTATGGTATGTACACCCGATGGCGGTTCTAGCTCATATGGCTCCCTGGGCGACCCCCCCCCCTTCAGTGCCTCCCCCCCAAAAAACATTCTGCACTAACTGTCATTTTTATTCAGACATTGGGAACAACACAAATAAATAATCATAACATTTAAAACTATATACATATAAAAATATATACAGAAATAAGACTCATCAAAAAGAAGCAACATATATTCAAATTTGTGTTGATTTGGCACTCGAGCATCAATACATTACCCGTCCCCCAACACTGTCAACCAAGAGTCAAGACTAAACCAATTCACCCTGGTGGTGTGCAGACTGGTTTTACATTATTCTTAACGATTTCGCAACAATATGTCTGTGAAACTATATATTCACAGTATTATGAATGAATTGTGGTTTATTTGGTAGAATTTCGTAGTGTGTCTGATTTTATTAATTGCATTGGTACTGTACAAAGTTACAGGTGTGGTATTTGATGGATTCCCCCGCTCCCCCTACCTCAGGCTTCCAGTGGGGAGACCTGAGGTCAACCTACCCCGGCTCCCCCTACCTCGGGCTTCCAGTGGGGAGACCTGAGGTCAACCTACCCCCGCTCCCCCTACCTCAGGCTTCCAGTGGGGAGACCTGAGGTCAACTTACCCCCGCTCCCCCTACCTCAGGCTTGCAGTGGGGAGACCTGAGGTCAACCTACCTCCGCTCCCCCTACCTCAGGCTTCCAGTGGGGAGACCTGATGTCAACCTACCCGGCTCCCCCTACCTCGGGCTTCCAGTGGGGAGACCTGAGGTCAACCTACCCCCGCTCCCCCTACCTCGGGCTTCCAGTGGGGAGACCTGAGGTCAACCTACCCCGGCTCCCCCTACCTCAGGCTTCCAGTGGGGAGACCTGAGGTCAACTTACCCCCGCTCCCCCTACCTCAGGCTTGCAGTGGGGAGACCTGAGGTCAACCTACCTCCGCTCCCCCTACCTCAGGCTTCCAGTGGGGAGACCTGAGGTCAACCTACCTCCGCTCCCCCTACCTCAGGCTTCCAGTGGGGAGACCTGAGGTCAACCTACCTCCGCTCCCCCTACCTCAGGCTTGCAGTGGGGAGACCTGAGGTCAACCTACCTCCGCTCCCCCTACCTCAGGCTTGCAGTGGGGAGACCTGAGGTCAACCTACCCCCGCTCCCCCTACCTCGGGCTTCCAGTGGGGAGACCTGAGGTCAACCTACCCCGGCTCCCCCTACCTCAGGCTTCCAGTGGGGAGACCTGATGTCAACCTAGCCTCCCTCCCCATCTCGTACTACTGCCTGGAAGACCTTACCTCGATCACAAACTAGAATCAGGGCGTCGACTCCGACAAGGTTAACTGACCCATAGTCCCACAGTCCCACATGGTGACATGATATCATTGATGTGATATCATTGATGAAAACTGATGACGGAAATGTCACCATTCACTAAAAAATTGTGCGGGCACCCCATGCCGCCCCCGGCAAGATGCCGCCCCGGGCGGCTGCCCACGTCGCCTATACCTAAATCCGCCACTGGGTACACCTATATCTCATCTCTTGGCAGTAGTACTGTAGACTACTTTATCACTGACCTCAACCCAGAGTCTCTCAGAGCGTTCACAGGCAGCCCACTGACACCCCTATCAGATCACAGCAAAATCACAGTCTTCTTGAACAGAGCAATACTCAATCATGAGGCATCAAAGCCAAAGGAACTGAATCATTTTAAGAAATGATATAGATGGAAGGAAAGTAGTGTGGAAAACTACCAAAAAACTATTAGGGAACAACAATTTCAATCCCTTCTAGACAACTTCCTGGACAAAATGTGTAACGCCTTCTCCGGCTCTTACTTTCTCTGGCGCTCGAGGGTGCCAGGCTCCTCAACATTACACACTCAAGCCAAACACACCTGCCTTTCCCCGTCACGCGCATTAGCGCTCATTGGACTAACGTGGACTCAATTACTTGTGTAATTTTCTTCCCTATATCTGTCTGCTTCCTAGCTCTGTTCCCTGCTTCGGGATTGTTTGTCATATGTCCGTGTGCTAACGCTGTTCCTGTCGTGTTCAATGTCCGTTCCTGAATAAATGTTTGATTCCCCGTACCTGCTTCTCCTGTCCGGCGTCGGTCCTTACAAAATGTCCCACTGTAATAGTGAAGGTGTAAACTTGGCAGTATAAAACCTAAACAGTATATTTGACCTCTCAGCTTCCCAATCAAATCTAAAAATGTCAAACATAAAACCAAAGAAAAATAACAACAATGTTGGAAAACTGGAAAACATTGGAAAACACTGGAGACAACAATGCGACAAGTTATCTATCCAAACCGGACATGTATGGGTAAACCACTTCTCCAATCTTTTTGGCCCTACAACAAAGAACAAACAGCAAACACATATACATGATCAAATACAAATATTAGAATCAACAATTGAAGACTGGATTGTCCAAGTATATTGAATGAACTACAGGACAAAATACAAACCCTCCAACCTAAAAAGGCCTGTAGTGTTGATTGTATCCTCAATGAAATTATAAAATATACAGACCACAAATTCCAATTGGCTAAAACTCTTCAACATCATTCTTGGCTCTGGCATCTTCCCCAATATTTGCAACTAAGGACTGGTCACCCCAATCTACAAAAGTGGAGACAAATTTGACCCCAATAACTACCGTGGGATATGAATCAACAGCAACCTTGGGAAAATCCTCTGCAATATCATTAACAGCCGACTTGTACATTTCCTCAGTGAAAACAATGTACTGAGAAAATGTCAAATGTCTTTCTACCAAATTACCATACGACAGACCACGTATTCAACCTGCACACCATAATTGACATAATTGACAAACAAAAAACAAAACAAAGGAAAAGTCTTCTCATGCTTTGTTGATTTCATAAAAGCTTTTGACTCAATTTGGCATGAGGGTCTGTTATACAAATTGATGGAAAGGGGTGCTGGGGGCAAAACATATAACATTATAAAATCCATGTACACAAACAACAAGTGTGTGGTTAAAATAGGTTTAAAAAAACATACCCATTTCTTTCCACAAGGCTGTGGGGTGAGACAGGGTTGCAGCTTAAGCCCCACCCTCTTCAACATATATATCAATGAATTGGCGAGGGCACTAGAACAGTCTGCAGCACCCGGCCTCACCCTACTAGAATCTGAAGTCGAATGTCTACTGTTTGCTGATGATCTGCTTCTTCTGTCCCCAACCAAGGAGAGCCTACAGCAGCACCTAGATCTTCTGCACAGATTCTGTCAGACCTGGGCCCTGACAGTAAATCTCAGTAAGACAAAAATAATGATGTTCCAAAAAAGGTCCAGTTGCCAGGACCACAAATACAAATTCCATCTAGACACCGTTGACCTAGAGCACACAAAAAACTATACATACCTCGGCCTAAACATCTACGCCACAGGTAATCCACAAAGCTGTGAACAAGTTGTGAGAGAAGGTAAGAAGGGCCTTCTATGACATCAAAAGGAACATAAAATTCGACATACCAATTAGGATCTGTCTAAAAATACTTTAATCAGTTATAGAACCCATTGCCCTTTATGGTTGTGATGTCTGGGGTCCACACACCGACCAAGAATTCACAAAATGGGATAAACACCAAATTGAGACTTTGCATGCAGAATTCTGCAAAAAATATCCTCTGTGTACAAAGTCATACATCAAATAATGCAGGCAGAGCAGAATTAGGCCAATTCCCGCTAGTTATCAAAATCTAGAAAGGAGATGTTAAATTCAACAATCACCTAAAAGAAAGCAATTCCCAAACCTTCCATAACAAAGCCATCACCTACATAGAGATGAACCTGGAGAAGAGTCCCCTAAGCAAGTTGGACACAATTAGAACTTACCAAATCATGGGAAAAATAAAAGATAATTGCTTGACACATTTGAAAATATTTCCGAAAAAACTGAGCAAATTAGAATGCAATTTGGTCCTAAACAGAGAGTACACAGTGGCAGAATACCTGACCACTGTGACTGACCCAAACTTAAGGTAAGTTTTGACTATGTACAAACTCAGTGAGCATAGCCTTGCTATTGAGAAAGGCCGTGGTAGGCAGACCTTACTCTCATGAGAAGACAGGCTATGTGCACACTGCCCATAAAATTAGGTGGAAACTGAACTTTCTAATCTCCTGCCAAGTGTATGACCATATTAGAGACACATCTTTCCTCAGACTACACAGATCCACAAGAAATTTGAAAACAAACCCATCTCCCATATCTATTGGGTGAAAACATCACAGCAGCGAGATTTGTGACCGGTTTCCACAAGAAAAGGGCAACTAGTGTGAGAGACGCAGACTCGGTCTCAACCTTTAAGTCTTTACTGAAGACTCATCTCTTCAGTAGGTCCAATGATTGAGTGTAGTCTGGCCCAGAAGTTTGAAGGTGAACGGAAAGGCACTGGAGCAACGAACCGCCCTTGCTGTCTCTGCTTGGCTGGTTCCCCTCTCTCCACTGGGATTCTCTGCCTCTAACCCTATTACAGGGGCTGAGTCACTGGCTTACTGGTGCTATTTCATGCCGTCCCTAGGAGGGGTGCGTCACTTGAGTGGGTTGAGTCACTGAAGTGAACTTTCTGTCTGGGTTGGCGCCCCCCTTTGGGTTGTGCCGTGGCGGAGATCTTTGTGGGCTATACTCGGCCTTGTCTCAGGATGGTAAGATGGTGGCTGAAGATATCCTTCTAGTGGTGTGGGGGCTGTGCTTTGGCAAAGTGGGTGGGGTTATATCCTGCCTGTTTGGCCCTGACCCCTCCTGTCTCAGCCTCCAGTATTTATGCTGCAGTAGTTTATGTGTCGGGGGGCTAGGGTCAGTCTGTTATATCTGGAGTATTTCTCCTGTCTTACCCGGTGTCCTGTGTGAATTTAAGTATGCTCTCTCTAATTCTCTCTTTCTCTCTTTCTCTCTTTCTCTCTCTCAGAGGACCTGAGCCCTAAGACCATGCCTCGGGACTACTTGACATGATAACTCCTTGTTGTCCCCAGTCCACCTGGCCGTGCTGCTGCTCCAGTTTCAACTGTTCTGCCTGCGGCTATGAAACCCTGACCTATTCACTGTGATTACTATTATTTGACCATGCTGGTCATTTTTTAATATTTGAACATCTTGGCCATGCTCTGTTATAATCTCCACCCGGCACAGCCAGAAGAGGACTGGGCACCCCTCATAGTCTGGTTCCTCTCTAGGTTTCTTCCTAGGTTTTGGCCTTTCTAGGGAGTTTTTCCGAGCTACCGTGCTTCTACACCTGCATTGCTTGCTGTTTGGGGTTTTAAGCTGGGTTTCTGTACAGCACTTTGAGATATCAGCTGATGTAAGAAGGGCTATATAAATACATTTGATTTGATTTGATTTGAACTAGTGAAGAACCAACACAATTGTAAATACAACCCATATTTATGTTTATTCATTTCACATTTTGTACTTTAACAATTTGCACATCATTACAACACTATATATCGACATAATATGACATTTGAAATGTCTTTATTATTTTGGAAATTTTTACTTTTGTTTATTATCTTGTTCACTTACATTGGCAAAGTAAACATATGTTTCCCATGCCAATAAAGCCCTTAAATTGAAAATTGAAAGTGAATTGAGAGAGAAAGAGAGAGAGAGATGTGAGAGAGAGAGAGAGAGAGGTGAGAGAGAGGGAGAGAGTGAGAGAGAGAGAGAGAGAGAGGTGAGAGAGAGAGAGAGAGAGAGAGAGAGAGAGAGAGAGAGAGAGAGAGAGGGACAGAGACAGAGAGGTGAGAGAGAGAGAGGTGAGAGAGAGAGAGAGAGAGAGAGAGAGAGAGAGAGAGAGAGAGAGAGAGAGAGAGAGAGAGAGAGAGAGAGGGCTCTGGTCAAACGTGGTGCAGTATGTAGGGAATAGGGTGCCATTTGGGACACACATGCAAAGGGAATGACAGGAAAACGACAGTGCAACCATGAATCATTACAAACAACTCTTTAACAGTCCTTCACCGTAATTACCTGCTCTGACTGATCCATTACCGCCTGATTTATGACCTTCTTGTACTCTGCTGCCTGTGTTGACACACAGGTTCTCTATTGACAAGAATAATAAGTGAAGAAAGTGGGTGGGGGGTGGATAAAAGTGTCTGCTAAATGACTAAAATGTAAAAGTGCCAAAAAATGTACAGTGACAAAAACGAGAGGGAGAGAGAGACAGGAGAGAGGGAGGAGAGAGAGAGGAGAGAGCAGTGATTAGACAGAGAGAGAGAGAGAGATGAGAGAGGAGAGAGAGGAAAGAGAGAGAAAGAGAGAGAGAGAAAGAGAAAGAGAGAGAGAAAGAGAGAGAGAGCGAGAGAGAGAGAGAGAGAGAGAAAGAAAGAAAGAGAGAGAGAGAGAAAGAGAGAGAGAGAGAGAAAGAGAAAGAGAAAGAGGGAGAGGGGGATCAGAGGTGGAGAGGGAACATCAAGAGAATGGATCAAAACATATTGGTCATCCCAAGTTCAACCTCTCTCCCCTGCTGTGATGGTCCAGGCCAGGGAGGATCTGCCTCACTGGTTAACCCAATGACCCCCATTCCCCCAGATCCCCAGACCCACAGCCCAGGGCTGGGCACCGCTCCAGCTTTCTGTCCAAATTACCAGCTCCGCTCCACGGACGACTGGCGGCTAGCTAGCAGGGTGAGGAGATCTCACCCCCTCACCTCTCCCCCATCCTCCCCCCTGGCTGCCCCTGCTCAGAGCCGATGGAGCGTCGCGGATAGCCCTGGGCTGCACCTGGATTCCCTCTTACCCCTGGTTCACACAGAGAGAGACCAGACCCCCCTGTTGATGTCATGGGTTGGGCCTCAGAGAGAGCTCTCTCACAGAGAGAGCTCACACAACTACAGTACAGTATAGCAAATATGTTACAATCTAGGGTTGTAAAGATTATGACTTTTTCCCATTTCAAATTGGGGATTAACAAAGCATTATCTCATTTTATTGTTCTTATTGTTCAAGCAAGATGAATCAACTCCTAGTTTAGTTGACTGATGATGATCCTGGATCAACACAGCTAAACTATGATCTAGGATCGACACATATAAATAATGATCTAGGATCAGCACAGCTAAATAATGATCTAGGATCAACACAGCTAAATAATGATCTAGGATCAACACAGCTAAATAATGGTCTAGGATCAACAAAGCTAAATAATGATCTAGGATTAACACAGCTAAATGATGATCTAGAATCAACACAGCTAAATGATGATCTCACTGGTGTTTACGGACATATTCAATCAATCCCTATACCAGTCTGCTGTTCCCACATGCTTCAAGAGGGCCACCATTGTTCCTGTTCCCAAGAAAGCTAAGGTAACTGAGCTAAACGACTACCGCCCCGTAGCACTCACTTCCGTCATCATGAAGTGCTTTGAGAGACTAGTCAAGGACCATAACACCTCCACCCTACCTGACACCCTAGACCAACTCCAATTTGCTTACCGCCCAAATAGGTCCACAGACGATGCAATCTCAACCACACTGCACACCGCCCTAACCCATCTGGACAAGAGGAATACCTATGTGAGAATGCTGTTCATTGACTACAGCTCGGCATTCAACACCATAGTACCCTCCAAGCTCGTCATCAAGCTCGAGACCCTGGGTCTCGACCCCGCCCTGTGCAACTGGGTACTGGACTTCCTGACGGGCCGCCCCCAGGTGGTGAGGGTAGGCAACAACATCTTCTCCCCGCTGATCCTCAACACTGGGGCCCCACAAGGGTGCGTTCTGAGCCCTCTCCTGTACTCCCTGTTCACCCACGACTGCGTGGCCACGCACGCCTCCAACTCAATCATCAAGTTTGCGGACGACACAACAGTGGTAGGCTTGATTACCAACAACGACGAGACGGCCTACAGGGAGGAGGTGAGGGCCCTCGGAGTGTGGTGTCAGGAAAATAACCTCACACTCAACGTCAACAAAACTAAGGAGATGATTGTGGACTTCAGGAAACAGCAGAGGGAACACCCCCCTATCCACATCGATGGAACAGTAGTGGAGAGGGTAGCAAGTTTTAAGTTCCTCGGCATACACATCACAGACAAACTGAATTGGTCCACTCACACAGACAGCATTGTGAAGAAGGCGCAGCAGCGCCTCTTCAACCTCAGGAGGCTGAAGAAATTCGGCTTGTCACCAAAAGCACTCACAAACTTCTACAGATGCACAATCGAGAGCATCCTGGCGGGCTGTATCACCGCCTGGTACGGCAACTGCTCCGCCATCAACCGTAAGGCTCTCCAGAGGGTGGTGAGGTCTGCACAACGCATCACCGGGGGCAAACTACCTGCCCTCCAGGACACCTACACCACCCGATGTCACAGGAAGGCCATAAAGATCATCAAGGACATCAACCACCCGAGCCACTGCCTGTTCACCCCGCTATCATCCAGAAGGCGAGGTCAGTACAGGTGCATCAAAGCTGGGACCGAGAGACTGAAAAACAGCTTCTATCTCAAGGCCATCAGACTGTTAAACAGCCATCACTAACATTGAGTGGCTGCTGCCAACACACTGACACTGACTCAACTCCAGCCACTTTAATAATGGGAATTGATGGGAAATGATGTAAATATATCACTAGCCACTTTAAACAATGCTACCTTATATAATGTTACTTACCCTACATTATTCATCTCATATGCATACGTATATACTGTACTCTATATCATCGACTGTATCCTTATGTAATACATGTATCACTAGCCACTTTAAACTATGCCACTTTGTTTACATACTCATCTCATTTGTACATACTGTACTCGATACCATCTACTGTATCTTGCCTATGCTGCTCTGTACCATCACTCATTCATATATCCTTATGTACATATTCTTTATCCCCTTACACTGTGTACAAGACAGTAGTTTTGGAATTGTTAGTTAGATTACTTGTTGGTTATTACTGCATTGTCGGAACTAGAAGCACAAGCATTTCGCTACACTCGCATTAACATCTGCTAACCATGTGTATGTGACAAATAAAATTTGATTTGATTTGATTTTGATTTGATCTAGGATCAACACAGCTAAATGATGATCTAGAATCAACACAGCTAAATGATGATCTAGGATCAACACAGCTAAATATGGATCCTGGATCAACACAGCTGAATAATGATCTAGGATCAACACAGCTAAATGATGATCTAGGATCAACACAGATGAATAATGATCTTGAATCAACACAGCTGAATAATGATCTAGGATCAACACAGTCATATGGTGATCTAGGATCAACACAGCTAAATTAATGATCTAGGGTAAATACAGTTAAATAATGATCTAAGATCAACATAGCTGAATAATGATCTAGGGTCAATACAGCTAAAGGACGATCTAGGATCAACACAGCTGAAAAATGATCTAGAATCAACACAGCTGAATAATGATCCTGGATCAACACAGCTGAATAATGATCTAGGATCAACACAGCTAAATGATGATCTAGGATCAACACAGCTGAATAATGATCTAGGATTAACACAGCTAAATAATGATCCTGGATCAACACAGCTGAATAATGATCTAGGATCAACACAGCTAAATGATGATCTAGGATCAACACAGCTGAATAATGATCTAGGATTAACACAGCTAAATAATGATCTAGGATCAACACAGCTAAATAATGATCTCGGATCAACACAGCTAAATAATGATATAGAATCAACACAGCTAAATAATGATACTGGATCAACACAGCTAAATGATGATCTAGAATCAACACACCTAAATGATGATCTAGGATCAACACAGCTAAATATGGATCCTGGATCAACACAGCTGAATAATGATCTAGGATCAACACAGCTAAATGATGATCTAGGATCAACACAGATGAATAATGATCTAGAATCAACACAGCTGAATAATGATCTAGGATCAACACAGTCATATGGTGATCTAGGATCAACACAGCAAAATAATGATCTAGGATCAACACAGCTAAATAATGATCTAGGATCAACACAGCTAAACTAGGATCTAGGATCAGCACAGCTAAATAACGATCTAGGATCAACACAGCTAAATAATGATCTAGAATCAACACAGCTAAATAATGATACTGGATCAACACAGCTAAATCATGATCTAGAATCAACACAGTTAAATGATGATCTAGGATCAACACAGCTAAATATGGATCCTGGATCAACACAGCTGAATAATGATATAGGATCAACACAGCTAAATGATGATCTAGGATCAACACAGATGAATAATTACCTAGAATCAACACGGCTAAGTAATGATCTAGGATCAACACAGTCATATGGTGATCTAGGATCAACCCAGCTAAATTAATGATGTAGGGTAAATACAGCTAAATAATGATCTAGGATCAACATAGCTGAATAATGATCTAGGATCAACATAGATGAAAAATGATCTAGGGTCAATACAGCTAAATAATGATCTAGGATCAACAGAGCTAAATGATGATCTAGGATCAACACGGCTGAATAATGATCTAGAATCAACACAGCTGAATAATGATCGAGGATCAACACAGTTATATGATGATCTAGGATCAACACAGCTAAATTAATGATCTAGGATCAACACAGCTAAATAATGATCCTGGATCAACACAGCTAAATAACAGTTAAATAATGATCTATGATCAACACAGCTAAATGATAACATCAGTATGCATTATCAGGAAGAAGTATCAGTATTTTTTTTACCTTTATTCAACTAGGCAAGTCAGTTAAGAACAAATTCTTATTTTCAATGAAGGCCTAGGAACAGTGGGTTAACTGCCTTGTTCAGGGGCAGAATGACAGATTTGTACCTTGTCAGCTCGGGGATTTGAACTTGAAACATTTCGGTCACTAGTCCAATGCTCTAATCACTAGGCTACCCTGCCGCCCCAGCAGTATCAGTATGAAGTATCAGGAAGCTGTAGTAGGAAGCAGAGTCAGAACACAGTATCAGGAAGCAGTATCAGGAAGCTGTGTCGGGAATTCTCCTCAGGGACCCCCAGCAATTCCCAAACCTCTCCTCGTGGACCCCCAGCCGTTCCCAAACCTCTCCTCGGGGACCCCCAGCCGTTCCCAAACCTCTCCTCGGGGACCCCCAGCAATTCCCAAACCTCTCCTCGTGGACCCCCAGCCGTTCCCAAACCTCTCCTCGGGGACCCCCAGCCGTTCCCAAACCTCTCCTCGGGGACCCCCAGCCGGTCCCAAACCTCTTCTCGGGGACCCCCAGCCGTTCCCAAACCTCTCCTCTTGGACCCCCAGCCGTTCCCAAACCTCTCCTCTGGGGACCCCCAGCCGGTCCCAAACCTCTTCTCGGGGACCCCCAGCCGTTCCCAAACCTCTTCTCGGGGACCCCCAGCCCTTCCCAAACCTCTCCTCTTGGACCCCCAGCCGTTCCCAAACCTCTCCTCGGGGACCCCCAGCCGTTCCCAAACCTCTCCTCGTGGACCCCCAGCCGTTCCCAAACCTCTCCTCGTGGACCCCCAGCCGTTCCCAAACCTCTCCCCGTGGACCCCCAGCCATTCCATGTGCTTAATCTATTCCAGAGCTAGCACACCTGATATATCTTTCCAACTAACCATCACCCTTGACTAAGTGTATCATGTGAGGAAGTTCAGGGCTTCAACAGAATTGTGAAAGGTCCCAGAGGAGAGGTTTGAAAACCACTGTGTTAGAGCAGTATGCTGGAGCAGGGTATCATAGAACAGGATTTGTCCTGGCTGAGTTTCAGGGTGTGGGGTCGTGTTTATCACATAACAATGAACTCCAGGGTTTCACTAGCTTCTGCTGTGGAGCTGTGGAAACTGTCAACAATACACTGCTGCACTCAATATTCCTATCTCTCTCTTCCTCTCCGTCTCTCTCTCTCATTCTATCTTTGATTCTGTCTTTCTCCTTCCTTCTCCATCACTTTCTGTCCTGTTAACCATTCCTTCTGTCTGTCTCAATCAGTCATCATGACCACCAGTTGACCAGCGGTTGTGACGTAACCCTGGTTACCTGGTGCGTGCAGTGATCCCATGGTAATGTAGTTGAATAATTGTGCCTAAAGCACCGTAAGTGTACCTAAAGCACTGTAACCCCCCCCCCCCCCCCCCCCCCCCCCCCTCTCTCACTATGGAGGCTGATTCCACCCTCTGGTTGAACCTGCTCCGGGGACACAGGGCTGGGGCAGGGATTGGGGTGGGCTCCCAGGGCTGGATCAGGGATTGGGGTGGGCTCCCAGGGCTGGATCAGGGATTGCGGTAGGCTCTCAGGGCTGCATGGTGGCTGGATGTGGACCTGCATGTGGTTGATGGACTGGTTAGGGTCTTTTTTCATGGATATGGGGAAGGAGACTCACACAGGGGGAACTCTGGACCTCTACATTTACAGGGACCAATAGTAAAACCATCTGCCTAAACCTTTGAAACATTTGTAAGGAAATGGAGAAAGAGAGAGATGAAGTCAGTTCCAGAAACAAGAACAAAGACAGAGTGTTCTTATATGGATGTTATTTTTCTGAAGGTGTCTAATGAAAAAGGTGAGAAGAGAAGAGAAAAGAATAGAAGAGGAGTGAAGAGAAGTGAAGGGACGAGGAGAGGAGGGAATGGAAGAGGAGAGGAGAGGAGAGGAGAGGAGAGGAGAGGAGAGGCAGACATATTCTAGATCATAGAAGCCCCTGACTGCAGACTGATGCTCCTCTCTCTCCCGGAACCACCAACTAATGTACCTGGTCCCAGGTCCTATCCGGGCCAGCCCTCGTCCTGGTGCATTCCTCCTCCTCATCCCCTCTTCCCCTCTTCCTCTCTCCACCTCCCCTTTCTTCCTCTCTTTCTCCTCTCCACTTCCTCCCCTCTCCTCCTCTCCTCTTCCCCTCTGGTCCTCGCCCCTTCTTCTCCTCCCCTCTCCTCCTCTCTTCTTCCCCTCTGGTCCTCGCCCCTTCTCCTCCTCCACGCTCCTCCTCCCCTACCCTCCACCTTTCCTATCCTCCTCTCCTCACTTCTCTTCCTCCTCCTTTTCCTCTCTCCTTCTCAACATTCCTGTCACCACACAGATCCGAGGAACATAGTACTGAACACACCCACTGTAACACACACACACAACCACACACACAAACTCACACACACAAAAACCACACACACACACACACAAGCATTCACACAAACACACACACAGCATTTGCTTACAGTTTTACCTTCTGACTAAGTGGTAGATTGACAGCACCATTGGCTCTTTGTGTCTGTCTGTCTGCCAAAGCTCAGTCCTCAGACAGACAGACAGACAGACAGACAGACAGACAGACAGACAGACAGACAGACAGACAGCCAGACAGACAGACAGACTGTTGTGTTGTCTTCCAGAGGCCTCAGCTAACCCTCTGATTTAATGTTTTAGGTGTGTTAGGACACGCAGCTCTATCTCTGCTGTATGAAAAGATAATCGAGAAGGCTTGGGAGAAGAGAAGAGAAGAGAAGAGAAGAGAGAAGAAGAAAAAAGAGAAGAGAAGAGAAGAGAAGAGAAGAGAAGAGAAGAGAAGAGAAGAGAAGAGAAGAGAGGAGAGGAGAGTAGAAGAAAAAAGAGAAGAGAAGAGAGGAGAAGAAAGAAGAGAAGAGAAGAGAAGAGAGGAGATGAGAGGAGAAGAAAGAAGAGAAGAGAAGGGAAGAGAAGAGAAGAGAAGAGAAGAGAAGAGAAGAGAAGAAAGAAGATAAGAGAAAAAAGAAGAGAAGAGAAGAGAAGAGAGGAGAAGAAAGAAGAGAAGAGAATAAAAGAGAAGAGAAGAGGAGAGGAGAAGAAGGAAGAGAAGAGAAGAGAAGAGAAGAAAGAAGAGAAGAGAAGAAAGAAGAGAAGAGAAGAGAGGAGAAGAAAGAAGAGAAGAGAGGAGAAGAAAGAAGAGAAGAGAAGAGAAGAGAGGAGAGGAAAGGAGAGGAGAGGAGAAGAGAAGAGATGAAAAGAGAAGAGAAAATATGAAAAGATAAGAGAATAGAAGAGAGGAGAGGACATTAGAAGAGAAGAGAAGAGAAAATATGAAAAGATAAGAGAATAGAAGAGAGGAGGGGACATTAGAAGAGAAGAGAAGATTGGAGAATAGAAGAGAGGAGAGGACATTAGAAGAGAAGAGAAGATAGGAGAAGAGAAAAGAGTCCTCCACTAACCCATCATTCCCCCCACCCCCCCCCCGCCAACCTATGGAAAACTGTATTTCAGTGCCCTCTCAAATGTAGCATACAAATCGTAAAATAAATAAATAAGAACAAAGATTGTTATAAAAAGGTGTGCATGAATAAAGATATAAATTCCCTTCATGTTGAGTTATTTGGAATAGTTTCAGTAGATACCATGACATGGGAAAGGACTACTGTGTTGTATGGTTTTGAAAACATGAAGTTATATTTATCCAAAGGTGTTACAGTTTGTTTTGCTCTTCTTAGGGGGTGGTGGGGGTCGCCTCCCCTTGTTTCCCCCCGGTCGGCCTGGGAACGAGAGGTCCAAGGGGACAATTGCAGGCACACACACACACACACACACACACACACACACACACACACACACACACACACACACACACACACACACACACACACATACACACACACACACACACACACACAGCTAGCAGGCAGGCTGAGCCTGTGTCCCAGACCAGCACAATGAGCTGTCCATGCTGATTAGAAGAGGCTGGGCTAACCTCGGCTGGGGCTAATACATTATTACAACCACTAAGTGACAGTGTGATCTGGCCCACAGCCAAGAACAGTGGGCCCAATTAACGGAGAAAATATGTGTGGGAGGAGGGAAGGGTGAGGGCTAGGGAGGTGGGGGGGGGTTAGAATACGGGTCTGGGGGTGCTTGGGGAGGGGGGGCAGACCTGTGCATTCCTCAATGCTTCTGTCTCTTCTCCCTCCACTCTGGGTTCAGAACCCT
This sequence comes from Oncorhynchus mykiss, assembly GCF_013265735.2. Classification (NCBI taxonomy): domain Eukaryota; kingdom Metazoa; phylum Chordata; class Actinopteri; order Salmoniformes; family Salmonidae; genus Oncorhynchus; species Oncorhynchus mykiss. The sequence goes on from NC_048583.1 coordinate 66,888,794, forward strand.
TATCTCCTTCCACTCTGGGTTCAGAACCCTCCTCTCCCTCCAATCTGGGGTCAGAACCCTTCTCTCCCTCCACTCTGTGTTCAGAACCCTTCTCTCCCTCCACTGTGGGTTCAGAACCCTTCTCTCCCTCCACTCTGGGTTCAAAACCCGTCTCTCCGTCCGCTCTGGGTTCAGAACCCTTATCTCCCGCTACCACTACGGGTTCAGAAACCTTCTCTCACTCCATTCGGGGTTCAGAACCCTTTTCTCCCTCCACTCTGGGTTCAGAACCTGTATCTCCTTCCACTCTGGGTTCAGAACACCTATCTCCTCCCAATCTAGGTTCAGAAAACTTATCTAGTTCCACTTTGGGTTCAGAACCCTTCGCTCCCTCCACTCTGTGTTCAGAACCCTTCTCTCCCTCCACTGTGGGTTCAGAAAACTTCTCTCCCTCCACTCTGGGTTCAAAACCCGTCTCTCCGTCCGTTCTGGGTTCAGAAACCTTATCTCCCACTACCACTCCGGGTTCAGAAACCTTCTCTCCCTCCACTCGGGGTTCAGAACCCTTTTCTCCCTCCACTCTGGGTTCAGGACCCATATCTCCTTCCACTCTTTGTTCAGAACCCTTATCTCCTTCCACTCTGTGTTCAGAACCCTTCTCTCCCTCCACTGTGGGTTCAGAACCCTTATCTCCCGCTACCACTCCGGGTTCAGAAACCTTCTCTCCCTCCACTCGGGGTTCAGAACCCTTTTCTCCCTCCACTCTGGGTTCAGAACCTGTATCTCCTTCCACTCTGGGTTCAGAACACTTATCTCCTCCCAATCTGGGTTCAGAAAACTTCTCTTTCTCCACTCTGGAATCAGAACCCTTCTCTCCCTACACTCTGGGTTCAGAACCCTTATATCTTTCTACTCTGAGATCAGAACCCTTCTCTCTCTCCACTCTGGGTTCAGAACCCTTCTCTCCATCCACCACTCTGGGTTCAGAACCCTTCTCTCCATCCACCACTCTGGGTTCAGAACCCTTCTCTCCCTCCACTCTGGGTTCAGAACCCTTATCTCCTTCCACTCTGGATTCAGAACACTTATCTCCCTCCAATCTGGGTTCAGAACCCTTCTCTCTCTCCACTCTGGGTTCAGAACCCGTATCTCCCTCCACTCTGGGTTCAGAACCTGTATCTCCTTCCACTCTGGGTACAGAACACTTATCTCCCTCCACTCTGGGGTCAGAACTCTTCTCTCCTTCCACTCTGTTTTCAGAACCATTCTCTCATTGCACTCTTTGTTCAGAACCCTCGCTCTCATTCCACTCTGGGTTCAGAACCCTTCTGTCTCTCCACTCTGGGTTCAGAACCCTTCTCTCCATCCACCAATCTGGGTTCGGAACCCTTCTCTCCCTCCAATCTGGGTTCAGAACCCTTATCTCCTTCCACTCTGGGTTCAGAACACTTATCTCCTTCTACTCTGTGTTCAGAACCCGTATCTCCCTCCACTGTGGGTTCAGAACCCTTCTATCTCTCCAATCTGGGTTCAGAACCCGTATCTCCCTCTACCACTCTGGTTTCAGAACCCGTATCTCCTTCCACTCTTTGTTCAGAACCCTTCTCACCCTCCACTCTGGGTTCATAACCCTTATCTCCTTCCACTCTGGGTTCAGAACCCTTCTCTCTCTCCACTCTGGGATCAGAAACCTTCTCTCCATCCACCACTCTGGGTTCAGAACCCTTCTCTCCCTCCACTCTGGGTTCAGAACCCGTATCTCCTTCCACTCTGGGTTCAGAACCCTCCTCTCCCTCCAATCTGGGGTCAGAACTCTTCTCTCCTTCCACTCTGTTTTCAGAACCATTCTCTCATTGCACTCTTTGTTCAGAACCCTCGCTCTCATTCCACTCTGGGTTCAGAACCCTTCTGTCTCTCCACTCTGGGTTCAGAACCCTTCTCTCCATCCACCAATCTGGGTTCAGAACCCTTCTCTCCCTCCAATCTGGGTTCAGAACCCTTATCTCCTTCCACTCTGGGTTCAGAACACTTATCTCCTTCTACTCTGTGTTCAGAACCCGTATCTCCCTCCACTGTGGGTTCAGAACCCTTCTATCTCTCCAATCTGGGTTCAGAACCCGTATCTCCCTCTACCACTCTGGTTTCAGAACCCGTATCTCCTTCCACTCTTTGTTCAGAACCCTTCTCACCCTCCACTCTGGGTTCATAACCCTTATCACCTTCCACTCTGGGTTCAGAACCCTTCTCTCTCTCCACTCTGGGATCAGAAACCTTCTCTCCATCCACCACTCTGGGTTCAGAACCCTTCTCTCCCTCCACTCTGGGTTCAGAACCCGTATCTCCTTCCACTCTGGGTTCAGAACCCTCCTCTCCCTCCAATCTGGGTTCAGAACCCTTCTCTCCCTCCACTCTGGGTTCAAAACCTGTCTCTCCGTCCGCTCTGGGTTCAGAACCCTTATCTCCCGCTACCACTCCAGGTTCAGAAACCTTCTCTCCCTCCACTCGGGGTTCAGAACCCTTTTCTCCCTCCACTCTGAGTTCAGAACTCTTCTCTCCTTCCACTCTGGGTTCAGAACCCTTATCTCCCTCCACTCTGGGTTCAGAACTCTTCTCTCATTCCACTCTGTATTCAGAACCATCTCTCTCATTCCACTCTGGAATCAGAACCCTTCTCTCCCTACACTCTGTGTTCAGAATCCTTATCTCCTTCCACTCTGGGTTCATAACCCTTCTCTTTCTTCACTCTGGGTTCAGAACCCGTATCTCCCTCTACCACTCTGGTTTCAGAACCCGTATCTCCTTCCACTCTTTGTTCAGAACCCTTCTCACCCTCCACTCTGGGTTCATAACCCTTATCTCCTTCCACTCTGGGTTCAGAACCCTTCTCTCTCTCCACTCTGGGATCAGAAACCTTCTCTCCATCCACCACTCTGGGTTCAGAACCCTTCTCTCCCTCCACTCTGGGTTCAGAACCCGTATCTCCTTCCACTCTGGGTTCAGAACCCTCCTATCCCTCCAATCTGGGTTCAGAATCCTTCTCTCCCTCCACTCTGGGTTCAGAACCCGTCTCTCCGTCCACTCTGGGTTCAGAACCCTTATCTCCCGCTACCACTCCAGGTTCAGAAGCCTTCTCTCCCTCCACTCGGGGTTCAGAACCCTTTTCTCCCTCCACTCTGGGTTCAGGACCCGTATCTCCTTCCACTCTTGTTCAGAACCCTTCTCTCCCTCCACTCTGTGTTAAGAACCCTTATCTCCCTCCACTCTGAGTTCAGAACTCTTCTCTCCTTCCACTCTGGGTTAAGAACCCTTATCTCCCTCCACTCTGGGTTCAGAACTCTTCTCTCATTCCACTCTGTATTCAGAACCCTCTCTCTCATTCCACTCTGGAATCAGAACCCTTCTCTCCCTACACTCTGTGTTCAGAATCCTTATCTCCTTCCATTCTGGGTTCAGAACCCTTATCTCCTTCCACTCTGGGTTCATAACCCTTCTCTTTCTCCACTCTGGGTTCAGAACCCTTCTCTCCCTCCACTCTGTGTTCAGAACCCTTCTCTCCCTCCACTGTGGGTTCAGAAAACTTCTCTCCTTCCACTCTGGGTTCAAAACCCGTCTAGTCAGAATAACAGAAGGGTTGTAGTCAGAAGAACGAGGGTTCTAGTCAGAATAACAGAGGGTTCTAGTCAGAATAACAGAAGCGTTCTAGTCAGAATAACAGAAGGGTTCTAGTCAGAATAAGAGAAGGGTTCTAGTCAGAATAACAGAAGGGTTCTAGTCAGAACAAGAGGGGTTAATAAACTATATTTAATCAGAGAGGTTGTTAATAGCCCGTGTCTCAAGTGTGTGTCTCCATCGGCCCTCAGAGAGAGTTTCCATTGTACCCCAAGTCCAGCCCAGGCTGGGCCGGTGCAGGTGTGGGACATGCTTTGCTGATCAAAATCCTGGGGCAGCCAGAGGCTTTGAGTGTGTTTGACGTCCCCCAGCGCCCTGCCCCTGTTCCTCCCCTGCTCCTGCAGCCTCCGTCTCCCCGACCCCCTTATGGGATCCGACAGGCGGAAAAATAATGAATAACACCTCAACCCGGTTCTGACCTGGCTCCAATTCACACACTTCACGGGAGGCGTAATAATACACTCCGCGGGAGGCGTAAACGAACCACTTAATTGAACCTCACAGGATCAAATAATACTGAAGACCCCCCTCAGTAGCTAACTCTAACCCCCCCAGGAACTAACTCTAACCTTAACTAACCATAACCCGACCATCGTATACCACCCCCTCAGGAACTAACCCTCCCTAACCCATCCGTCCTGCGGACACAAACTACCACATATAGATGTGTTCTTTTAACTTTCACTTTAGTTTTTTCATCATATTGTAAGAAATAGATGTCTTGTTGCTTTTTTCTGTATTTGTACTGTGTTTATTTACTATACAACTGTATTGTTGCTTAATACTGTATTTATTCTGTTTATACTTTACTATTCCACTGTTGTGTTGCTTTATACTGCATTTATACTGTATGTCTTTACTGCACAACACAGTAAAGGATGATTCTAAAAATCATATTATTTCCTTTGTGGAGTCACTTACATTTTCATTTTATGTTCAATAGTAAAATAACTTTTTTAAATTTTATTTCACCTTTTTTTAACCAGGTAGGCTAGTTGAGAACAAGTTCTCATTTACAACCGTGATCTGGCCAAGATAAAGCAAAGCAGTGCAACACAATCAACAACACAGAGTTACACATGGAATAAACAAACATACAATCAATAATACAGTAGAAAAAGTCTATATACAGTGTGTGCAAATGAGGTAGGATAATAATAGGCCATGGTGGCGAAATAATTACAATATAGCAGTTAAACACTGGAGTGATAGATGTGCAGATGGCCATTTCTATTTAAACAATAACCAACTTTTTTTAGGTTTAAGATCTTTGTTGAAGTTGTTTTTATTCCATAATTACCATCTCCTACTGCTAAAGCTCCCTCTCCTTGTGAACGGTGATGGACCTCTATTCACACAGTCCTGTATTCACAGATGATTCCTAGAGAATTTACTTTAATTATTACGACTAGTCCTGTACTCATACCATAGATGATTCCTAGAGAAATGACTTTAATTATACCTTCCTTTCTCTGGTTTGTCTTTCACATTGGAAGCTCCATCGCATTCTCTCTCTCAACATGTCAGGTCTTGCCTGATGGCAGAGAGACTGACAGGACCAGAGAGTGTGTGTGTGTGTGTGTGTGTGTGTGTGTGTGTGTGTGTGTGTGTGTGTGTGTGTGTGTGTGTGTGTGTGTGTGTGTGTGTGTGTGTGTGTGTGTGTGTGTGTGTGTGTGTGTGTGTGTGTGTGTGTGTGTGCTGAACATCACTCTCTCCATTCTGGAGTTCCCCTGCTTGGTTCTCTCTCGCTTGCTCTGAGACCTTAAAATAGATCTTTCTCGTGCTCTGTAAGGGCATCCGATTTTGTGGAAGTTTTGTATTAATCCTAGTAGTATTCCTAGTATCAGCAGTGTTATTAATCATAGTATTCGGCATGGTAGTAAACCTAGTATTAATCCCAGCATTAGTAGCAGTATTAATCCTAGTATCAGCAGCAGTATTAATCCTAGTATCAGTAGTGGTATTAATCCTAGTATTAGTTGTAGTATTAATCCTTGTATCAGTAGTGGTATTAATCCTAGTATCAGTAGCAGTATTATTCCTAGTATCAGCAGTAGTACTAACCCTAGTATCAGTCATAGTATTGATCCTAGTATCAGTGGTAGTATTAATCATGGTATCAATCCTGGTATCAGCAGTAGTATTAACCCTAGTATTAGTCGTAGTAGTAATCGTAGTATTAGTTGTAGTATTAATCATGGTATTAATCCTGGTATCAGTAGTAGTATTAATCCTAGTATCGGTAGTAGTATTAATCCTAGTATTGGTAGTAGTATTAAACCTAGTATCAGTAGTAGTATTAAACCTGGTGTCCGTAGTAGTATTAATCCTGGTATCAGCAGTAGTATTAATAATAGTATTAGTAGTAGTATTAATCCTAGTATCGGCAGTAGTATTAATCATAGTATTAGTCATGGTAGCAATCATGGCATTAATCCTAGTATCAGTAGTAGTATTTAATCCTAGTATTGGTAGTAGTATTAATCCTAGTATTAGTGGTGGTATTAATCCTAGTATCCACGGTAGTATTAATCCTGGTGTCAGTCGTAGTATTAATCCTAGTGTTAGTAGTAGTATTTATCCTAGTATTGGCAGTAGTATTAATCATAGTATTAGTTATGGTAGCAATCCTGGCATTAATCCTAGTATCAGTAGTAGTATTTAATCCTAGTATTGGTAGTAGTATTAATCCTAGTATTAGTGGTGGTATTAATCCTAGTATCCTCGGTAGTATTAATCCTGGTGTCAGTCGTAGTATTAATCATAGTGTTAGTAGTAGTATCAATCCTAGTATCAGTAGTTGTATTAATCCTGGCATCAGTAGCAGTATTAATCGTGGTATCAGTAGTAGTATTAATCCTAGTATTAGTAGTGGTATTAATCCTAGTATTAATCCTAGTATTAATCCTGGTATCAGTAGTGGTTTTAATCCTAGCATCGGTAGTAGTATTAATCCTAGTATCAGTGGCAGTATTAATCACAGTACCGGTAGTAGTATTAATAGTAGTATTAATCCTGGTATCGGCAGTAGCATTAATCCTAGCATTAATCCTAGTATCAGTAGTAGTATTAATCCTATTATGACTCCTAGTATCGGTAGTGGTATTAATCATAGTATCAGTAGTAGGATTAATCCTAGTATCAGTAGAAGTATTAAATCTAGTATTGGTAGGAGTATTAATCCTGGTATTAATCCTAGTATCGGTAGTTGTATTGATCCTGGTACCTGTGGTAGTATTAATCCTAGTATCAGTGGTAGTATCAATCATAGTATCAGTAGTAGTAGTAATCCAGGTATCGGAAGTAGTATTAATCCTAGTATCGGTAGTTGTATTAATCCTAGTATTAGTCCTGGGATCGGTAGTAGTAGTAATCCCAGTATTAATCCTAGTATTGGTAGTAGTATTACTCCTAGTATCAATAGCAGTATTAATCCTAGTATTAGTAGCGGTATTAATCCTGGTATCAGTAGTACTTTTAATCCTAGCATCGGTAGTAGCATTAATCTTAGTATTAATCCTGGTATCAGTAGCAGTATTAATCATAGTATCAGCGGTAGTATTAATCCCAGTATCAGTGGTAGTATTAATCCTAGTAATAATCCTAGTTTCAGTAGTAGTATCAATCCTGGTATCGGTAGTAGTAATAACCCCCTAGTGTCGTTAGTAGTATTAATCCCAGTATCGGTAGTAGTATCCTGGTATTAGTAGCAGTATTAATCCTAGTGTTAGTGGCCATTTTAATTCTAGTATCGAAGGTAGTATTAATCCTGGTATCAGTAGCAGTATTAATCCCGGTAGTAGTATTAATCCTGGTATCAGTAGTCGTATTAATCCTGGTATCAGTAGTAGTGGTAGGAGTATTAGTAGTAGTAGTAGTAGTAGTAGTATTAGTAGTAGGTGTATTAGTAGTAGTGATAGTCATAATAGTAGTAGTAGTAGTAGTAGTACTAGTGATAGTCATAATAGTAGTATTAGTATTAGTATTAGTAGTAGTAGTAGTAGTAGTACTAGTACTAGTAGTACTAATAGTAGTGATCGTCATAATAGTAGTAGTAGTACTAGTAGTAGTGATAGTCATAATAGTAGTAGTAGTAGTAGTAGTGGTGATAGTCATAATAGTAGTACTATTAGTAGAAATAGTAGTAGTGATGGTCATAATAGTAGTAGTAGTAGTAGTATTAGTCATAGTAGTAGTAGTAGTAGTAGTGATAGTCATAATATTAGTACTATTAGTAGAACTAGTAGTAGTGATAGTCATATTAGTAGTAGTAGTAGTAGTAGTAGTCGTAGTAGTAGTAGTAGTGATAGTCATAATAGTAGTACTATTAGTAGAACTAGTAGTAGTAGTAGTAGAGGTAGTAGTAGAGGTAGTAGCATTAGTAGTAGTAGTGGTGGTAGTAGTAGTGGTAGTGATAGTCATAATAGTAGTAGTATTAGTGGTAGTAGTAGTACTAGTAGTAGTAGTATTAGTAGTAGTAGTGGTAGTGGTAGTCATAATAGTAGTAGTAGTAGTAGTAGTTTTAGTAGTAGTAGTGGTAGTGGTAGTCATAATAGTAGTAGTAGTAGTAGTAGTAGTAGTAGTAGTAGTAGTGGTAGTGGTAGTCATAATAGTAGTAGTAGTAGTAGTAGTAGTAGTCGTTTTAGTAGTAGTAGTGGTAGTCATAATAGTAGTAGTAGTATTAGTAGTAGTAGTGTTGCTAATAGTTGTGTTGCTCTTTAATGGGTGAGTCCTGAGAGGTTTCTGCTCCTCCACAGCTTCCTAACCCAGTTCCCAGTCCAGCCATTAAATGCACTTATATCACCCTAGACCAGGGAGCCCTAAATTTCTCAGAATGGGCTGCCAGGGTGTTCCAGTGTGATGGGACAGAGCTGGGGTCAGAGGCTGGCAACCCGCCCTGGCAACCTGCCCTGGCAACCCTGTGGTTCCCCTCCGATTCTCTAATTGACAATCTCACACTTGGCAGTCCCCAAAGCAACCAGCTGAACGGGGTCCTTGCAGCACAGGCAACAAAGGTACCCCTCTCTCTGCCTGAGTGGAAACCATGAACTACAGATGGACGGCACCTGCGGCCTCTAATTTAATCCTTGGGTGACCTCAGATGACCCGAGAACAGAACTGGGGGATTTTTTCCTGAGTTCTGCCGTCACAATACAGCAGCAAGCATTAGGGTTAGCTGTGGAGCGGGACCCAGAATATACCTGCCCCCTCCAGATGGCTCGAGAGGGAGGGGGGCCACAGGAACAGAGATGGGATGCATCCCAAATGCCCCCCTGTTTCATACTCTTCGTACTCTTGACCAGAGCCCTGTGGGAAGTAGTGTACTATGTAGGGAATAGGGTTTGAAGTAGTGCACTATTTAGGGATTAGGGTTTGAAGAATGGGATGCAAAAGCGACAGGAGCCACATTGCTCATTGATAGTGTTTCCAATCAGTAGGTTCTGGTGTCTGAATAACACAATAGAGAGATGACCGAACATTACGACCTAAATACGCCAGGGTCAAAGTAGATGAACACATAAGAGGTACTGGAGGGACTGACATCATTCTATGTTGGCAAGATGTAGCATTCTACAATATGTTAGCATGATGTAGCATTCTACAATATGTTAGCATGATGTAGCATTCTACAATATGTTAGCATGATGTGATATTCTGAACAATATGTTAGCATGATGTAGCATTCAGAACAATATGTTAGCATGATGTAGCATTCTACAATATGTTAAGATGATGTAGAATTCTACAATATGTTGGCACGATGTAGCATTCAGAACAAATGTTAGCATGACGTAGCATTCTACAATATGTTGGCATTATTTGGATTCTACAAGATGTTGGCATGATGTAGCATTCAGAACAAAATGTTGGCATGATGTAGTGTAACAGTATAATTTTAAACCGTCCCCTCGCCCATACCCGGGCGCGAACTAGGGACCTTCTGCACACATCAACAGTCACCCTCGAAGCATCGTTACCCATCGCGCCACAAAAGCCGCGGCCCTTGCAGAGCAAGGGGAACTACTACTTCAAGGTCTCAGAGCAAGTGACGTCACTGATTGAAACGCTATTTAGCGCCCACGCTAACTAAGCTAGCCGTTTCACATCTGTTACACTAGCATTCTACAATATGTTGGCATGATGTAGCATACAGAACAATATGTTGGCATGATGTAGCATTCTACAATATGTTGGCATGATGTATTTTCAGAACAATATGTTGGCATGATGTAGCATTCTACAATATGTTAGCATGATGTAGCATTCAGAACAGTATGTTAGCATGATGTAGCATTCTAAAATATGTTGGCATGATGTAGCATTCTACAATATGTTAGCATGATGTAATATTCTGAAAAATATGTTAGCATGATGTAGCATTCAGAACAATATGTTGGCATGATGTATTTTCAGAACAATATGTTAGCATGATGTAGCATTCAGAACATTTTGTTGGCATGATTTAGCATTCAACAAAATGATGGCATGATGTAATTTTCTGAAAAATATGTTAGCATGATGTAGCATTCTACAATATATTGGCATGATTTGGATTCTACAAGATGTTGGCATGATGTAGCATTCTACAATATGTTGGCATAATGTAGCATTCAGAACAATATGTTGGCATGATGTAGCATTCAGAACAATATGTTGGCATGATGTAGCATTCAGAGCAATATGTTGGCATGATTTAGCATTCAGAACAAAATGTTGGCGTGATGTAGCATTCAGAACAGTAAGTTGGCCTGATGTAGCGTTCTACAAAATGTTGGCATGATGTGGCATTCTACAAAATGTTAGCATGATGTGGCATTCAGAACAATATGTTGGCATGATGTATTTTCAGAACAATATGTTGGCATGATGTAGCATTCAGAACAATATGTTGGCATGATGTAGCATTCAACAAAATGATGGCATGATGTAGCATACAGAACAATATGTTGGCATGATGTAGCATTCAACAAAATGTTGGCATGATGTATTTTCAGAACAATATGTTGGCATGATGTAGCATTCAGAACAATATGTTGGCATGATGTAGCATTCTACAATACTGAGAACAATATGTTGGAATCATGTAGCATTCAGAACAATATGTTGGCATGATGTAGCATTCAACAAAATGATGGCATGATGTAGCATACAGAACAATATGTTGGCATGATGTAGCATTCAACAAAATGATGGCATGATGTAATTTTCTGAAAAATATGTTAGCATGATGTAGCATTCTACAATACTCAGAACAATATGTTGGCATGATGTAGCATTCTACAATACTCAGAACAATATGTTGGCATCATGTATTTTCAGAACAATATGTTAGCATGATGTAGCATTCTAAAATATGTTGGCATGATGTAGCATTCTACAATATGTTAGCATGATGTAATATTCTGAAAAATATGTTAGCATGATGTAGCATTCTACAATATATTGGCATGATTTGGATTCTACAAGATGTTGGCATGATGTAGCATTCTACAATATGATGGCATAATGTAGCATTCAGAACAATATGTTGGCATGATGTAGCATTCATAACAATATGTTGGCATGATGTGGCATTCAGAACAATATGTTGGCATGATTTAGCATTCAGAACAATATGTTGGCGTGATTTAGCATTCAGAACAATATGTTGGCATGATGTGGCATTCAGAACAATATGTTGGCATGATTTAGCATTCAGAACAATATGTTGGCGTGATGTAGCATTCAGAACAATATATTGGCATGATGTAGCATTCTACAATATGTTGGCATGATGTAGCTTTCAGAACAATATATTGGCATGATGTAGCATTCAGAACAATATGTTGGCATATGTAGCATTCAGAACAATATGTTGGCATGATTTAGCATTCAGAACAATATGTTGGCGTGATGTAGCATTCAGAACAGTATGTTGGCATGATGTAGCATTCTACAATACTGAGAACAATATGTTGGAATCATGTAGCATTCAGAACAATATGTTGGCCTGATGTAGCATTCTACAAGATGTTGGCATGATGTAGCATACAGAACAATATGTTGGCATGATGTAGCATTCAACAAAATGATGGCATGATGTAATTTTCTGAAAAATATGAGAGCATGATGTTGCATTCTACAAGATGTTGGCATGATGTAGCATACAGAACAATATGTTGGCATGATGTAGCATTCAACAAAATGATGGCATGATGTAATTTTCTGAAAAATATGTTAGCATGATGTAGCATTCTACAATATATTGGCATGATTTGGATTCTACAAGATGTTGGCATGATGTAGCATTCTACAATATGTTGGCATAATGTAGCATTCAGAACAATATGTTGGCATGATTTAGCATTCAGAACAATATGTTGGCATGATTTAGCATTCAGAACAATATGTTGGCGTGATGTAGCATTCAGAACAATATGTTGGCATGATGTAGATTTCAGAACAATATGTTGGCGTGATGTAACATTCAGAACAATATGTTGGCATGATGTATTATTCAGAACAATATATTGGCATGATGTAGCTTTCAGAACAATATATTGGCATGATGTAGCATTCAGACCAATATGTTGGCATATGTAGCATTCAGAACAATATGTTGGCATTATTTAGCATTCAGAACAGTAAGTTGGCCTGATGTAGCGTTCTACAAAATGTTGGCATTATGTGGCATTCTACAAAATGTTGGCATGATGTGGCATTCAGAACAATATGTTGGCATGATTTAGCATTCAGAACAATATGTTGGCGTGATGTAGCATTCAGAACAATATTTTGGCATGATGTAGCATTCAGAACAGTATGTTGGCATTATGTAGCATTCTACAATACTCAGAACAATATGTTGGCATCATGTAGCATTCTGCAAGATGTTGACATGATGTAGCATTCAGAACAATATGTTGGCATGATGTAGCATTCTACAATATGTTGGCATGATGTAGCATTCAACAAAATGTTGGCATGATGTAATTTTCAGAACAATATGTTGGAGTGATGTAGCATTCTGCAATATGTTGACGTGATGTAGCATTCAGAACATTATGTTGGCGTGATGTAGCATTCAGAACAATATGTTGGCATGATGCAAGCATTCTACAAGATGTTGGCATGATGTAGCATTCCGCAAAATGTTGGCTTGATGTAGCATTCGGAACAGTATGTTGGCATGATGTAGCATTCTACAAGATGCTGGCATGATGTAGCATTCTACAATATGTTGGCCTGATGTGGCATTCTACAAAATGTTGGCATGGTGTAGCATTCAGAACAATATTTTGGCATGATGTAGCATTCTACAAGATTTTGAAGTGATGTAGCATTCTACAAAATGTTGATATGTTGTAGCATTCGGAACATGTATGTAATTTTCAGAACAATATGTTGGCATGATGTAGCATTCAAAACAGTATGTTGGCATGATGTAGCATTCAAAACAGTATGTTGGCATGATGTAGCATTCTACAAGATGTTAGCATGATGTAGCATTTGGAACGGAACAGTTTGTTTCAATGCTCTCAGTTTATCAGTTTCTTATTATGGAGATTTGCATTGAGCTTTTTAGTTCACCTTCCATAATGTTCACACCAACCTTCTGTTTTGAAAGTAATTTGCAGTGGTAGGTCATACAGCTGAGCTGTATAGAGGTTTGCATATTCCTCCATGCAGTCATGTTTTGATAGTGATTTGCAGTGGTAAGTCATACAACTGAGCTGTATAGTGGTTTGCATATTCCTCCATGCAGTCATGTTTTGATAGTAATTTGCGGTGGTAGGTCATACAGCTGAGCTGTATGGATGCAGTCATGTTTTGTGCAAACAACCCAGAGAGATACAACAAAGGTGTAGAGAAGGGAACGTGTCTCTAACTAAATAGTAGGATATTATTGGCCATGATGATTACATAGTTAAAAAACCCACTCCAGTCTCCTCATCCACTACCTGGGTGGCACAGTGGCTTTCAGAAGATAATTTCTAAATGTTTCTCCAACACAGCATTTTGTCTTCCTCTAGGTTCGGGACAAACAGTATTAAAGACAGCGACAAAGAGCGGAGTCATTCTGAGTTGTATTAGATATTCACAGGGGCTTTGTGCCCCTAGATTTCCCAGATTTGCCCATCTCATTCACAGCAGCAAAAAAATGCCCCCAAAATCTTGACTTATTGAAGCCGTTCATTACCCAAAATTGAGGGTAGCTGGACAATAGCTAGCCAACATTTTACTCACTGTGAATAAATAGCTATATAAAAATGTTATTTTTTTCCAAATATGCCCCCTAAATGAAACAATGTTGGCCAAATATGCCCCCTAAATGTGTATTTTATCAGACAGACAGAACCTGAGGATCTATGGGGACGGGCTTGACTGAATGAGGACAATAGATCCATTGTTCCACAGTGTTCTAGAACCAGACAGCAGCTCTACAACATGTAATCAGAACAGATAGAACTTCTTGGCCAGAAACCAATAATATATGCCATTTATCCAAAAATACTGACAGTCGTGTCTGCATACATTTCTTGTATGGGTGGCCCCAGCAGGTATTGAACCCTGAAACCTCTTTGGCATTGAAAGTGCCTTGCTCTACCAACTGAACCACACAAGATCAGGATTGGACTTTAACATTGGGCCAGGTGGGATGCAAGACCTAGCCAACATCCGGTGAAATTGCAAATTCAAAATACAAAATTCGTAATATTAAACATTCATGAAAATACAAGTGTCTTACATTGTTTAAAAGCTTAACTTCTTGTTAATCCTGTCACGTTGTCTGATTTCAAAAAGGCTTTACAGCGAAAGCACACCATGAGATTATCTCTCAATTGAGTCTATCTGACATACAATTGCACATTTGAACAGACTGCTTCTACTCACTAAACAGAGAACTGTCTAAAACATGAAAATTATGTAGCAGGTCTGTGAATCACGAGGTGACCATGAGTCCCGCTATCTCAGAATATCCCCGACTGTCAGGTATATACTGCCATTAAGGCCCAGATTAACAAACAGGGAATGACATCGAAGGGTTTAATCTGATGATCAACGGCAAATATTTCAAAATAATAACTTAAAACAGAAATTATTTATTATTATTATTACAATTCTAAAATCTGTGAAACAATAGTGACATTAATAATAATAAAATAATAATAATAATAATAAAAATATATAAATACATATGTGTATATATATATATATATATATATATATATATATATACAGTGGTGTAAAAAAGTATTTAGTCAGCCACCAATTGTGCAAGTTCTCACACGTAAAAAGATAAGAGAGGCCTGTAATTTTCATCATAGGTACACTTCAACTATGACAGACAAAATAATTTTAAAAAATCCGGAAAATCACATTGTAGGATTTTTCATGAAATTATTTGCAAATTCTGGTGGAAAATAATTATTTGGTCAACAACAAAAGTTTATCTCAATACTTTGTTATATACCTTTTGTTGGCAATGACAGAGGTCAAACGTTTTCTGTAAGTCTTCACAAGGTTTTCACACACTGTTGCTGGTATTTTGGCCCATTCCTCCATGCAGATCTCCTCTAGAGCAGTAATGTTTTGGGGCTGTTGCTGGGCAACACGGACTTTCAACTCCCTCCAAAGATTTTCTATGGGGTTGAGATCTGGAGACTGGCTAGGCCACTCCAGGACCTTAAAATGCTTCTTACGAAGCCACTCCTTCGTTGCCCGGGTGGTGTGTTTGGGATCATTGTCATGCTGAAAGACCCAGCCACGTTTCATCTTCAATGCCCTTGCTGATGGAAGGAGGTTTTCACTCAAAATCTCACGATACATGGCCCCATTCATTCTTTCCTTTACACGGATCAGTCATCCTGGTCCCTTTGCAGAAAAACAGCCCAAAGCATGATGTTTCCACCCCGATGCTTCACAGTAGGTATGGTGTTCTTTGGATGCAACTCAGAATTATTTGTCCTCCAAACACGACGAGTTGAGTTTTTACCAAAAAGTGATATTTTGGTTTCATCTGACCATATGACATTCTTCCAATCTTCTTCTGGATCATCCAAATGCTCTCTAGCAAACTTCAGACGGGCCTGGACATGTACTGGTTTAAGCAGAGGGACACGTCTGGCACTGCAGGATTTGAGTCCCTGGCGGCGTAGTGTGTTACTGATGGTAGGCTTTGTTACTTTGAACCCAGCTCTCTGCAGGTCATTCACTAGGTCCCCCCGTGTGGTTCTGGGATTCTTGCTCACTGTTCTTGTGATCATTTTGACCCCACGGGTGAGATCTTGCGTGGAGCCCCAGATCAAGGGAGATTATCAGTGGCCTTGTATGTCTTCCATTTCCTAATAATTGCTCCCACAGTTGATTTCTTCAAACCAAGCTGCTTACCTATTGCAGATCAGTCTTCCCAGCCTGGTGCAGGTCTACAATTTTGTTTCTGGTGTCCTTTGACAGCTCTTTGGTCTTGGCCATAGTGGAGTTTGGAGTGTGACTGTTTAAGGTTGTGGACAGGTGTATTTTATACTGATAACAAGTTCAAACAGGTGCTATAAATACAGGTAACGAGTGGAGGACAGAGGAGCCTCTTAAAGACGAAGTTACAGGTCTGTGAGAGCCAGAAATCTTGCTTGTTTGTAGGTGACCAAATACTTATTTTCCACCATAATTTGCAAATAAATTCATTAAAAATCCTACAATGTGATTTTCTGGAGAAAAAAAATCTCATTTTGTCTGTCATAGTTGAAGTGTACCTATGATGAAAATTACAGGCCTCTCTCATCTTTTTAAGTGGGAGAACTTGCACAATTGGTGGCTGACTAAATACTTTTTGCCCCACTGTATATACACTTGTATCTACATATATACATTGCATTTGGAAGTATTCAGATCCCTTCCCTTTATCCACATTTGGTTACATTACAGCCTTATTCTAAAATTGACTTAATTGTTTTTTTTCGTCATCCATCTACACACAATACTCCATATTGACAAAGCAAAAACAGGGATTTTGAAATGTTTAAAAATGTATTTGACAAAATCAAAAACGGGAAATATAACATTTACATAACTATTCAGACCCTTTCCTCAGTACTTTGTTGAAGCACCTTTGGCAGCGATTACAGCCTCGAGTCTTCTTGGGTATGACGCTAAAAACCTGTATTTGGGGAGTTTCTCCCATTCTTCTCTGCAGATCCTCTCCAGCTCTGTCAGGTTGGATGGGGAGCGTCGCTGCACAGCTATTTTAAGGTCTCTCCAGAGATGTTCGATCGGGTTCAAGTCCAGGCACTTGCTGGGCCACTCAAGGACATTCTGAGACTTGACCAGACGCCACTCCGGCGTTGTCTTGGCTGTGTGCTTAGGGTCGTTATACTGTTGAAAGGTGAACCTTCGCTCCAGTCGGAGGTCCTGAGAACTCTATAGCAGGTTTTCATCAGGGATCTCTCTGTACTTTGCTCTGTTCATTTTTCCCTCGATCCTGACCAGTCTCCAAATCCCTGCCGCTGAAACGCCCCCCCCCCCAGGAGTCATATAGCAGTAATATAGCAGTCATATTATTGTCATATAGCAGTCATATTATTGTCATATAGCCGTCATATAGCCGTCATATAGCAGTCATATTATTGTCATATAGCAGTAATATAGCAGTCATATAGCAGTAATATAACAGTCATATAGCAGTCATATAGCAGTCATATTATTGTCATATAGCCGTCATATAGCCGTCATATAGCAGTCATATAGCAGTAATATAGCAGTCGTATAGCAGCTGCATTGCAGTCATATAGCAGTCATTTAGCAGTCATATAGCAGTCATATAGCAGTCATATAGCAGTCATATAGCTGTCAAATAGCAGTAAGGTAGCCCTCATGTAGCAGTAATATAGCAGTAATATAGCAGTCATATACCAGTCATATAGCAGTCATATAGCAGTCACATTGCAGCCATATAGCAGTCATATAGCAGTCACATAGCAGTCACATAGCAGTCACATAGCAGTCATATAGCAGTCATATAGCAGTCACATTGCAGCCATATAGCAGTCATATAGAAGTCAAATAGCAGTCATATAGCAGTAATATAGCAGTCGTATAGCAGTCGTATAGCAGCTGCATTGCAGTCATATAGCAGTCATATAGCAGTCATATAGCAGTCATATAGCAGTCATATAGCAGTCAAATAGCAGTAAGGTAGCCCTCATGTAGCAGTAATATAGCAGTAATATAGCAGTCATATAGCAGTCATATAGCAGTCATATAGCAGTCACATTGCAGCCATATAGTAGTCATATAGCAGTCACATAGCAGTCACATAGCAGTCACATAGCAGTCATATAGCAGTCATATAGCAGTCACATTGCAGCCATATAGCAGTCATATAGAAGTCAAATAGCAGTCATATAGCAGTCACATAGCAGTCACATAGCAGTCATATAGCAGTCATATAGCAGTCATATAGCAGTCATATAGAAGTCAAATAGCAGTCATATAGCAGTCATATAGCAGTCATATAGCATTCATATAGCATTCGGTAATAATGGTTGTCATAGAGCAGTCATTTCGGAGTCATTTTGCAGTCATATAGCAGTCATATAGCAGTCATATAGCAGTCATATAGCAGTCAAATAGCAGTAAGGTAGCCCTCATGTAGCAGTAATATAGCAGTAATATAGCAGTCATATAGCAGTCATATAGCAGTCATATAGCAGTCACATTGCAGCCATATAGTAGTCATATAGCAGTCACATAGCAGTCACATAGCAGTCACATAGCAGTCATATAGCAGTCATATAGCAGTCACATTGCAGCCATATAGCAGTCATATAGAAGTCAAATAGCAGTCATATAGCAGTCACATAGCAGTCACATAGCAGTCATATAGCAGTCATATAGCAGTCATATAGCAGTCATATAGAAGTCAAATAGCAGTCATATAGCAGTCATATAGCAGTCATATAGCATTCATATAGCATTCGGTAATAATGGTTGTCATAGATCAGTCATTTCGGAGTCATTTTGCAGTCATATAGCAGTTATATAGCAGTCATATAGCAGTAATATAGCAGTCATATAGCAGTCACATAGCAGTCACATTGCAGTCATATAGCAGTCATATAGCAGTCAAATAGCAGTAAGGTAGCGCTCATGTAGCAGTAATGTAGCAGTAATATAGCAGTCATATAGCAGTCATATAGCAGTAATATAGCAGTCATATAGAAGTCAAATAGCAGTCATATGGCAGTCATATTGCATTCATATAGCATTCAGTAATAGCATTCATAGAGCAGTCATTTCAGAGTCATTTTGCATTCTAATAGCAGTCACATTGCAGTCGTAAAGCAGTCATATAGCAGTTATATTGCATTTATATAGCATTAGTACAGCAGTCAAATAACAGTAATATAGCAATCACATAACAGTCATATATATAGCAGTAAGGTAGCGCTCTTATAGCAGTAATATAGCAGTCAAATAGCAGTAAGGTAGCGCTCATGTAGCAGTAATATAGCAGTCATATAGCAGTCATATAGCCGTCATATAGCCGTCATATAGCATTCACATAGCAGTAATATAGCAGTCGTATAGCAGTCGTATAGCAGCTGCATTGCAGTCATATAGCAGTCATATAGCAGTAAGGTAGCGCTCATGTAGCAGTAATATAGCAGTAATATAGCAGTAATATAGAGGTCATATAGAAGTCATATAGCAGTAATATAGCAGTAATATAGCAGTCATATAGCAGTCATATAGCAGTAAGGTAGCGCTCATGTAGCAGTAATATAGCAGTAATATAGCAGTAATATAGCAGTATTATAGCAGTAATATAGCAGTCATATAGCATTAAGGTAGCGCTCATGTAGCAGTAATATTGTCACGCCCTGGTCTTAGTATTTTGTGTTTTCTTTATTATTTTGGTCAGGCCAGGGTGTGACATGGGTTATTTTATGTGGTGTGTTTTGTCTTGGGGTTTTTGTAGGTATTGGGATTGTGGTATAGTGGGGTTGTCTAGAATAGTCTATGGCTGCCTGGAGTGGTTCTCAATCAGAGGCAGGTGTTTATCGTTGTCTCTGATTGGGAACCTTATTTAGGCAGCCATATTCTTTGAGTGTTTCGTGGGTAATTGTTCCTGTCTCTGTGTTAGTTTGCACCAGAATAGGCTGTTTAGGTTTTCACGTTACGTTTATTGTTTTGTATTGTTCGTGTTTATCTTTTATTAAACATGTATTGAAATAACCACTCTGCATTTTGGTCCGCCTCTCCTTCGCTGGAAGAAAACCGTACAGAATCACCCACCACAAAAGGACCAAGCGGCGTGGTGACAGGCAGCGGCAGCACGAGCACGGCGGCGTGGATGGAAGCCCGAGAGTCAGCCCCAAAAATGTATTGGGGAGGCACAGGGAGAGTGTGGCAGAGTCAGGAGTCAGACCTGAGCCAACTCCCCCTGTTTATCGTAAGGAGCCAAGGAGGAAACCAGAACCAGAGCCGGTGTTGGAGGTGAGCGAAGCAGAGACTGTGAAGGAGTTAATGGGGAAATTGGAGGAGAGAGTTATGAGGGAGTTGCTGTGTTGGTGCATGGGGCATGGAATTCGCCCGACGGAGCGTGTCGGGGATTTGATGGCACCTGGGTCAGCTCTCCATACTCGTCCTGAGGTGCGTGCTAGTCGGCTGGTGAAGATGGTGCCAGCCTCACGCACCAGGTCTCCTGTGCACCTGCCTAGCCTTGCATGTCCTGTGCCAGCTCAGCGCTACAGTGCGCCTAGCAGTGTTAACCGTGGCGGGCGTGGTACTGGTCAGGCACCGTGTTATGCGATGGAACGCACGGTGTCCCCAGTCCGAGTGCTTAGCCCGGTACACTACAGCTCAGCTCCTCACATCTGCCGGGCTAGGGTGAAGATCCAGCCAGGGCGGTTGGTGCCAGCCCTGCTCTCAAGATCTCCAGTACGCCTTCACGGTCCGGTCCATCCAGTGCCACCTCCACACATCAGCCCTCCAGTGGCAGCTCCCCGCACTAGGCTTCCTGTGCGTGTCCTCGGCCCAGTACCAACAGTGCCAGCACCACGCACCAGGCCTACAGTGCGCTTCGCCTGTCCAGCGCTGCCAGAGCCTTCCTCCTCTCCAGCGCTGCCGTAGTCTCCCGCCTGTCCAGCGGTGCCGTAGCTGCCAGTCTGCAAGGAGCTGCCAGTCTGCAAGGAGCTGCCAGTCTGCAAGGAGCTGCCAGTCTGCACGGAGCTGCCAGTCTGCAAGGAGCTGCCAGTCTGCAAGGAGCTGCCAGTCTGCAAGGAGCTGCCAGTCTGCAAGGAGCTGCCAGTCTGCAAGGAGCTGCCAGTCTGCACGGAGCTGCCAGAGCTGCCAGTCTGCAAGGAGCTGCCAGAGCTGCCAGTCTGCAAGGAGCTGCCAGAGCTGCCAGTCTGAAAGGAGCTGCCAGAGCTGCCAGTCTGCAAGGAGCTGCCAGTCTGCATGGAGCAGCCAGAGCTGCCAGTCTGCATGGAACAGCCAGAGCTGCCAGTCTGCATGGAGCAGCCAGTCTGCAAGGAGCTGCCAGTCTGCAAGGAGCTGCCAGTCTGCAAGGAGCTGCCAGTCTGCAAGGAGCTGCCAGTCTGCACGGAGCTGCCAGAGCTGCCAGTCTGCAAGGAGCTGCCAGTCTGCAAGGAGCTGCCAGTCTGCAAGGAGCTGCCAGTCTGCAAGGAGCTGCCAGTCTGCAAGGAGCTGCCAGTCTGCAAGGAGCTGCCAGTCTGCACGGAGCTGCCAGAGCTGCCAGTCTGCAAGGAGCTGCCAGAGCTGCCAGTCTGCAAGGAGCTGCCAGAGCTGCCAGTCTGAAAGGAGCTGCCAGAGCTGCCAGTCTGCAAGGAGCTGCCAGTCTGCATGGAGCAGCCAGAGCTGCCAGTCTGCATGGAACAGCCAGAGCTGCCAGTCTGCATGGAGCAGCCAGAGCTGCCAGTCTGCATGGAGCTGCCAGTCTGCATGGAGCTGCCAGAGCCGCCAGTCAGCATGGAGCAGCCAGAGCCGCCAGTCAGCATGGAGCAGCCAGAGCCGCCAGTCTGCATGGAGCAGCCAGAGCCGCCAGCCTGCATGGAGCAGCCAGAGCCGCCAGTCTGCATGGAGCAGCCAGAGCCGCCAGTCTGAATGGAGCAGCCAGAGCCGCCAGTCTGCATGGAGCAGCCAGTGCCGCAAGTCAGCATGGAGCAGCCAGAGCCGCCAGTCAGCATGGAGCAGCCATAGCCACCAGTCAGCATGGAGCAGCCAGAGCCGCCAGTCTGCCAGGATCCGCCAGTCAGCCAGGATCTTCCAGATCCGCCATTCAGCCAGGATCCGCCATTCAGCCAGGATCCGCCATTCAGCCAGGATCCGCCATTCAACCAGGATCCTCTCAGTCTTGAGCTACCCCTCAGTCTTGAGCTACCCCTCAGTCCCGAGCTACCCCTCAGTCCCGAGCTACCCCTCAGTCCCGAGCTGTCCCTCAGTCCCGAGCTGTCCCTCAGTCCGGAGCTGCCCCTCAGTCCAGTGGGGCCCTTGGTTAGGGTTACTAGTCCAAGGTTGGCGGCGTGGGTCGCCAATCTAAAGACGCAATGTAAGCGGACTAAGACTTTGTTGGTGAGGGACGTGGGTTCTGTCACGCCCTGGTCTTAGTATTTTGTGTTTTCTTTATTTGTTTGGTCAGGACAGGGTGTGACATGGGTTATTTTATGTGGTGTGTTTTGTCTTGGGGTTTTTGTAGGTCATGGGATTGTGGTTAGTGGGGTTGTCTAGATTAGTCTATGGCTGCCTGGAGTGGTTCTCAATCAGAGGCAGGTGTTTATCGTTGTCTCTGATTGGGAACCATATTTAGGCAGCCATATTCTTTGAGTGTTTTGTGGGTGATTGTTCCTGTCTCTGTGTTAGTTTGCACCAGAATAGGCTGTTTAGGTTTTCACGTTACGTTTATTGTTTTGTATTGTTTGTGTTTATCTTTTATTAAACATGTATCGAAATAACCACGCTGCATTTTGGTCCGCCTCTCCTTCGCCGGAAGAAAACAGTAACAAATATAGCAGTCATATAGCAGTCATATAGCAGTCATATAGCAGTCATATAGCAGTCATATAGCAGTAATGTAGCAGTCATATAGCAGTCATATAGCAGTCATATAACAGTCATGTAGCAGTCATATTGCAGTCATGTAGCAGTCATATAGCAGTCATATAGCAGTCATATAGCAGTCATATAGCAGTCATGTAGCAGTAATGTAGCAGTCATATAGCAGTCATATAGCAGTCATATAGCAGTAATGTAGCAGTCATATAGCAGTCATATAGCAGTCATATAGCAGTTATATAGCAGTCATATAGCAGTAATGTAGCAGTCATATAGCAGTCATATAGCAGTCATATAGCAGTCATATAGCAGTCATATAGCAGTCATGTAGCAGTCATATAGCAGTCATATAGCAGTCATATAGCAGTCATATAGCAGTTATATAGCAGTCATATAGCAGTAATGTAGCAGTCATATAGCAGTCATATAGCAGTCATATAGCAGTTATATAGCAGTCATATAGCAGTCATATAGCAGTAATGTAGCAGTCATATAGCAGTCATATAGCAGTCATATAGCAGTCATGTAGCAGTCATATAGCAGTAATGTAGCAGTCATATAGCTGTCATATAGCAGTCATATAGCAGTCATATAGCAGTCATATAGCAGTAATGTAGCAGTCATATAGCAGTCATATAGCAGTCATATAGCAGTCATATAGCAGTCATATAGCAGTCATATAGCAGTCATGTAGCAGTAATGTAGCAGTCATATAGCAGTCATATAGCAGTCATATAGCAGTCATATAGCAGTTATATAGCAGTCATATAGCAGTCATATAGCAGTCATTTAGCAGTCATATAGCAGTCATATAGCCGTCATATAGCCGTCATATAGCAGTCATTTAGCAGTCATATTGCAGTCATGTAGCAGTCATATAGCAGTCATATTGCAGTCATATTGCATTCCTATAGCAAGGGGCAAACACATTTAAAATAACATTCCCATCTTTCTAAAGAAATGTCAACAGTTGTAAAAGCCCATTCAGTGATTTCAACACATACTGTTTTTCAACATTTTCAATGAGCAGGGACTCTCCAGATACAATATGATCACATTAAGTTTATTGATGATCACAGAGGAGTTTGAGGATGCATGTGAAAAGTGAAGACAAACTATAAGAGGATATTATATTTTTTATCATTATTATGCTGCAGTTACACATGGTCATGATGTCATATTGAAACCTGAGAGCTGATGATACAATCTGATATATTTACTGTTCCATGATGTTTTCCTCAAGAAAACCCCCAATGATTTACTGATGCTATTCTTGATTACGTTTGATATGATTCACCATGACAACCCACTGGGCACAGTCATCAGTTCAACATCTAGTTGATATTTACATTTTGATGGAGTTGTATTTAACCATGTCATTGGATTTAGTTGAAAAGGTAGGTGAAGGAAATGATACAATTCCAGGAATTCCTTTACATTGTGGCATGTTTTAAAGGAGAACATCAATCTGTGCTGGTACATTGATGCCTTTTTGCAAATCCAATCAGTTTTCAAAGTGAAAACAAAGTTATTCAACCAGTTTGTGCCCAGTGGGATGTCACTGTACAATGAGGAGGTGAAATGACAAAAGTCATATTTATAAAGAGAACGTCAAGCTGTGCTGGTATATTTTTCACCATCTGATCTGACTCCATGACATGTCATTTACAGCCAGGTAGAGGTAAGAACAAAAAAAACATAATTAGGTAAAATAATAACCTATATGGGTCTAGAAGAAGAATCTGTACATCATTTAAATAGTTACAATCTAATATATATCATTTACAAAAAATACACACGTATACACATATACACATACAGTATATACACTACCACTCAAAAGTTTGGACACACCTACTCATTCAAGGGTTTTTCATTATTTTCACTATTTCGTAGAATAATAATTACTACATTGTAGAATAATAGTGAAGACATCAAAACTTAGATTTTTGGTTCCAAACTCTGTGTCTTTGAGAGACGCAGAGTAGGTGAAAGGATGATCTCCGCATGTGTGGTTTCCACCGTGAAGCATGGAGGAGGAGGTGTGATTGTGTGGGGGTGCTTTGCTGGTGCCAATGTCAGTGATGTATTTAGAATTCAAGGCACACTTATCCAGCATGGCTACCACAGCATTCTGCAGCGATACGCCATCCCATCTGGTTTGTGCTTAGTTGGACTATCATTTGTTTTTCAACAGGACACAAATACCCAACACACCTGGCAGTGTAAGGGCTATTTGACCGAGGATGAGAGTGATGGAGTGCTGCATCAGAGGAAATGGCCTCCACAATCACCCGACCTCAACCCAATTGAGATGGTTTGTGATGAGTTGGACCGCAGAGTGAATAAAAAGCAGCCAACAAGTGCTCAGCATATGTGGGAACTCCTTCAAGACTGTTTTAAAATAATTACAGGTGAAACTGGTTGAGAGAATGCCAAAAGTGTGCAAAGCTGTCATCAGGGCAAAGGGTGGCAACTTTGAAGCTTCTAAAATATAAAATATATTTTGGTTGGTTTAACACTTTTTTGGTTAGTACATGATTCCATGAGTGTTATTTTGTCATTTTAATGTCTTCACTATTATTCTACAATGTAGGAAATAATACAAAAATAAAGAAAAACCCTTGAATGAGTAGGTGTGTCCAAACTTTTGACTGGTACTGTATATATATATAAAAGTATGTGGACACCCCTTCAAATTAGTGGATTCGGCTATTTCAGCCACACCCTTTGCTGACAGGTGTATAAAATCAAGCACACAGCCATGTAATCTCCATAGACAAACACTGGCAGTAGAATGGGCCTTACTGAAGAACTCAGTGACTTTCAACGTGGCACCGTCATAGGATGCCACCTTTCCAACAAGATAGTTCGTCAAATTTCTGCCCTGCTAGAGCTACCCAACTGTAAATGCTGTTATTGTGAAGTGGGAAAATCTTGGAGCAACAATGGCTCAGCGGTAAAGTGGTAGGCCACACAAGCTCACAGAACGGGCCTGCTAAATGCTGACGCATATAGCGGGTAAAAATCACCTGTTCTCGGTTGCAACATTCACTACCGAGTTCCAAACTGCCTCTGGAAGCAACATAAGCACAATAACTGTTCATCGGGAGCTTCACACAAGCCTAAGATCACAATGCGCATTTCCAAGCATCGGCTGAAATGGTGTAAAGCTCGCCTCCATTGGACTCTGAAGCAGTTGAAACGCATTCTCTGGAGTGAAGAATCATGCTTCACCATCTGGTAGTCCGACAGACGTATCTGGGTTTGGCGGATGCCAGGAGAACGCTACTTGCCCGAATGCATAGTGCCAACTGTAAAGTTTAGTGGAGGAGGAATTATGGTCTGGGTCTTTTTTCCATGGTTCGGGCTAGGCCCCTTAGTTCCAGTGAAGGAAAATGTTAACGCTACAGCATACAATGATATTCTAGACTATTCTGTGCTTCCAATTTTGTGGCAACAGTTTGGGTAAGGCCCATTCCTGTTTCAGTATGATAATGTTCCCCGTGTACAAAGTTAGGTCCATACAGATATGGTTTGTTGAGATCGTTGTGGAAGAACTTGACTAAACTATACAGAGCCCTGACCTCAAACCAATCGTACACTTTTTGGATTAATTGGAACGCAGACTGTGAGTCAGGCCTAATCGCCCAACATCACTGCCCGGACATCAATGCCGACCTAACTAATGCTTTTGTTGCTGAATGGAAGCAAGTCCCCACAGAAACGTTGCAACATCTTGTGGAAAGCGGAAACTGTTAAAGCAGCTAAGGGGGAACAACTTCATATTAATGCCCATGATTTTAGAATGAGCTGAGACGAGTAGGTGTCCACAAACTTTTGGTCATGAAGTGTGTGTATATATATATATATATATATATATATATAATGGCTGGAATGGGATGAGTGGAATGGTATCAAATACATCAAACACATGGTTGCATGCCATTCCATTTGCTCCGATCCAGCCATTATTATGAGCCGTCCTCCCCTCAGCAGCCTCCACTGATATATAATATACAAAAATGCATGTACACTCATAAGAGCGTTAATATTGTGGTTTCAATCAAAATGTTCCCCAACCAGCAGTAAGTTCCGCAGTACCTAGTTCCGCAGTACCTAGTCCCACAGTATCTGGTCCCGCAGTACCTAGTCCCACAGTATCTAGTCCCATGGTAACGTCCCACAGTACCTAGTCCCACAGCATCTGGTCCCACGGTATCTGGTCCCACAGTACCTAGTCCCACAGCATCTGGTCCCACAGTACCTAGTCCCACAGCATCTGGTCCCACAGTATCTGGTCCCACAGTACCTAGTCCCACAGTACCTAGTCCCACAGTATCTAGTCCCATGGTAACGTCCCACAGTACCTAGTCCCATGGTAATGTCCCACAGTACCTAGTCCCATGGAACCTAGTCTCATGGTAATGAGTCCAACAGTATCTAATCCCACAGTACCTAGTCCCACAGTACCTAGTCCCACAGTACCTAGTCCCATGGTAATGTCCCACAGTACCTAGTCCCATGGTAACGTCCCACAGTACCTAGTCCCATGGTAACGTCCCACAGTACCTAGTCCCATGGAACATAGTCCCATGGTAATGAGTCCAACAGTATCTAGTCCCACAGTACCTAGTCGCATGGTAATAAATCCCACAGTACTGAGTCCCACATTATCTAGTCCCATGATAATGAGTCTCACAGTACCTAGTCCCACAGTATTTAGTCCCATGATAATGAGTCCCACAGTATCTAGTCCCATGATAATGAGTCCCACAGTATCTAGTCCCACAGTATCTAGTCCCATGGTAATGAGTCCAACAGTACTTAGTCCCACAGTACCGAGTCCCATGATAATGAATCCCACAGTATCTAGTCCCATGGTAGTGAGTCCAACAGTACCAAGTCCCACAGTATCTAGTCCCATGGTAATGAGTCCAACAGCATCTAGTCCCACAGTATCTAGTCCCACAGTATATAGTCCCATGGTATCTAGTCTCATGGTATCTAGTCCCACAGTATCTAGTCCCACAGTATCTAGTCCAACAGTATCTAGTCCCACAGTATCTAGTCCAACAGTATCTAGTCCCACGGTATATAGTCCCACAGTATCTAGTCCCACAGTATCTAGTCCCACAGTATCTAGTCCCACAGTATCTAGTCCAACAGTATCTAGTCCCACAGTACCTAGTCCAACAGTATCTAGTCCCACAGTACCTAGTCCCACAGTATCTAGACCCACAGTATCTAGTCCCACAGTATCTAGTCCCACAGTATCTAGTCCCACGGTATATAGTCCCACAGTATCTAGTCCCAGAGTATCTAGTCCCACAGTATCTAATCCCACAGTATCTCCAATGCTAACACAGTATCTCGTACCACAGTATCTAGTCCCACAGTATCTAGTCCAACAGTATCTAGTCCCACAGTATCTAGTCCCACAGTATCTAGTCCAATGGTATCTTTCCCACAGTATCTAGTCCAACAGTATCTAGTCCCATGGTATCTAGTCCCACAGTATCTAGTCCCACAGTATCTAGTCCCACAGTACCTAGTCCCACAGCATCTAGTCCCACAGCATCTAGTCCCACAGTATCTAGTCCCATGTTATCTAGTCCCACAGCACCTGATCCCACAGCATCTAGTCCAACAGTATCTAGTCCCACAGCATCTAGTCTCACAATGCCTAGTCCCACAGTAGCTAGTCCCATGGTATCTAGTCCCACAGTACCTGGTCCCACAGCATCTAGTCCCACAGTACCTAGTCCCACAGTAACTAGTCCAATGGAATTGAGTCCCACAGCATCTAGTCCCGTATTATCTCCAGTGCTAACACAGTATCTAGTCCCACAGTACCTAGTCCAATGGTATCTAGTCCCACAGTATATAGTCCCACAGTACCTAGTCCCATGGTGTCTAGTCCCACATTATCTAGTCCCACAGTATATAGTCCCACAGTACCTAGTCCCATGGTATCTAGTCCAACAGTATCTCGTCCCACAGTATCTAGTCCCACAGTATCTAGTCCCACAGTATCTCCAGTGCTAACACAGTATCTAGTCCCACAGTTCCTAGTCCCACAGTATCTCATCTCACAGTACCTAGAACCACAGCATCTAGTCCCACAGTATCTAGTCCCACAGTACCTAGTCCCACAGTATCTAGTCCCACAGTATCTAGTCCAACAGTATCTAGTCCCACAATATCTAGTCCAACAGTATCTAGTCCCACAGTACCTAGTCCCACAGTATCTAGACCCACAGTATCTAGTCCCACAGTATCTAGTCCCACAGTATCTAGTCCCACGGTATATAGTCCCACAGTATCTAGTCCCACAGTATCTAGTCCCACAGTATCTAGTCCCACAGTATCTAGTCCAACAGTATCTAGTCCCACAGTATCTAGTCCAACAGTATCTAGTCCCACAGTACCTAGACCCACAGTATCTAGTCCCACAGTATCTAGTCCCACAGTATCTAGTCCCACAGTATCTAGTCCCACGGTATATAGTCCCACAGTATCTAGTCCCACAGTATCTAGTCCCACAGTATCTAATCCCACAGTATCTCCAGTGCTAACACAGTATCTCGTACCACAGTACCTAGTCCCACAGTATCTAGTCCCACAGTACCTAGTCCCACAGTATCTAGTTCCACAGTATCTAGTCCCACAGTATCTAGTCCCACAGTATCTCCAGTGCTAACACAGTATCTAGTCACACAGTACCTAGTCCCACAGTATCTAGTCCCACAGTATCTAGTCCCACAGTATCTCCAGTGCTAACACAGTACCTCGTACCACAGTACCTAGTCCCACAGTATCTAGTCCCACAGTACCTAGTCCCACAGTATCTAGTTCCACAGTACCTAGTCCCACAGTATCTAGTCCCACAGTATCTAGTCCCACAGTATCTCCAGTGCTAACACAGTATCTAGTCCCACTGTATCTAGTCCCACAGTATCTAGTCCCACAGTATCTCCAGTGCTAACACAGTACCTAGTCCCACAGTATCTAGTCCCACAGTATCTAGTCCCACAGTATCTAGTCCCACAGTATCTCCAGTGCTAACACAGTATCTAGTACCACAGTACCTTCAGTATTACCACAGCACCTCCAGTGCTAAAACGATGGGTAGAAATCTGGATCAGTGGTGAGTTTTGTGATCCCTATTGGCATTCCAGATGAGGATTCTGGATATATAGTCACATGTTCATTTCAGTGGTTTATTTTGAGATAAGCAGCTGGATCGTTATAGAGAGGTTGACAAGTTTGGTCAAATATGAACAGCCTAACAATTTGGCTGCAGTACATTCCTCCGTCCTCTCTGTGTTGGCATGGATTGGGAGTTTTTCAGGCACGTGATCTGTATTGGTGAAGTCCACTGACAGATTGGTAAAGTGAATAGGCCAATGGAGCTGCCTGCTGACTGTGGCTGTACAGTTTGAGATTCATAAAGGTGTCGTCAGAGCTCTGTCTCTGTGCTTTGAACACCATATGAATGGACTGGTCTGTCTCTGTCCTGTGAAGGCCGTATGAATGGACTGGTCTGTCTCTCTCCTGTGAAGGCCGTATGAATGGACTGGTCTGTCTCTGTCCTGTGAAGGGCGTATGAATGGACTGGTCTGTCTCTCTCCTGTGAAGGCCGTATGAATGGACTGGTCTGTCTCTGTCCTGTGAAGGTCATATGAATGGTCTGTCTCTGTCCTGTGAAGGCCTTATGAATGGACTGGTGTGTCTCTGTCCTGTGAAGGTCATATGAATGGTCTGTGTCTGTCCTGTGAAGACTGTATGAATGGACTGGTCTGTCTCTGTCCTGTGAAGGCCGTATGAATGGACTGGTCTGTCTCTGTCCTGTGAAGGTCATATGAATGGTCTGTCTCTGTCCTGTGAAGACCGTATGAATGGACTGGTCTGTCTCTGTCCTGTGAAGGCCATATGAATGGACTTGTCTGTCTCTGTCCTGTGAAGGCCGTATGAATGGACTGGTCTGTCTCTGTCCTGTGAAGGTCATATGAACAGACTGTCATATGAATGGTATGTCTCTGTCCTGTGAAGGCCGTATGAATGGACTGGTCTGTCTCTGTCCTGTGAAGGTCATATGAATGGTCTGTCATATGAATGGTCTGTCTCTGTCCTGTGAAGGCCATATGAATGGACTGGTCTGTCTCTGTCCTGTGAAGGCCATATGAATGGTCTGTCTCTGTCCTTTGAAGGTCATATGAATGGTCTGTCATATGAATGGTCTGTCTCTGTCCTGTGAAGGCCATATGAATGGACTGGTCTGTCTCTGTCCTGTGAAGGTCATATGAATGGACTTGTCTGTCTTGTGAAGACAATATGAATGGACTTGTCTGTCCTGTGAAGGTCATATGAATGGACTGGTCTGTCTCTGTCCTGTGAAGGCCATATGAATGGACTGGTCTGTCTCTGTCCTGTGAAGGCCATATGAATTGACTGGTATGTCTCTGTCCTGTGAAAGCCATATGAATGGTCTGTCTCTGTCCTGTGAAGGCCATATGAATGGACTGGTCTGTCTCTGTCCTGTGAAGGTCATATGAATGGACTTGTCTGTCTCTGTCCTGTGAAGGCCATATGAATGGACCGGTCTGTCTCTGTCCTGTGAAGATCATATGAATGGACCGGTCTGTCTCTGTCCTGTGAAGGCCATATGAATTGACTGGTCTGTCTCTGTCCTGTGAAGGCCATATGAATGGTCTGTCTCTGTCCTGTGAAGGCCATATGAATGGACTGGTCTGTCTCTGTCCTGTGAAGGTCATATGAATGGACTTGTCTGTCTCTGTCCTGTGAAGATCATATGAATGGACCGGTTTGTCTCTGTCCTGTGAAAATCATATGAATGGACTGTTCTGTCTCTGTCATATGAATGGACTTGTCTGTATCTGTCCTGTGAAGTCCTTATGTATTGACTGGTTTGCCAAGCCCTCTGATATGGCTGACCACCTAGACCTGTCGTAGCCCCTTGCTATAAGTCCGTGACTATACACTATATGCTATATGTGGCTATACGTCAGTGACTATACGTCTGTGCCCTCTCGGGGGTATAAGATATTGTTGACACTAAAGCTGTTATAGAAGTGGCTGTTGAACTGTCCTGCCTGCCCCCCTCCACTGAATGTGTTGTAGTACAGTCCTCTGTTGAAGGGAGACAGGCTGTCTGCTGGGTGGCCGTGGCCCCCGAGGCCCGCCTCTGAGACCCCCGGGCTGTGACTGTCCTGGACTGGGGTGGGGGTGTGGGGTGTGTGGTTGTGGTATGGGCTGCTATGGAGGGCTGTAATGTTCCTATTGGTCAGCTCGTTGACCAGCCCCAGAGAGCTAGTCTGTCTGCTGGAGGGACCAGAGGAAAGAGGAGCGGAGGCCCCTAGAGGCCCGGAGCCCAGCCCAGCCATACTGCTGAAGAAGTTATTAAAACACGGAGTGCCACCGGACGCCAGGCCCGGGGGGGGGGAGCTCTTGTGACCCTCACTGACCACCTCCATGTCTGGGGAGGCGGGGCCTAGGAGCTGGGGGCTGTCTAAGGTCTTGATGGGCGGGGCTGCTCGGCCGTCCTCTGTTTTGGTGCTGTTAGTGGAGTCGGAGCGACGCTTCCTCTTCCTCCTGAAGTTCCCGTTGTCAAACATCTTCTCACAGTTAGGATCCAACGTCCAGTAGTTCCCTTTACCTGGAACATAAATAATAGAAGCTTTAGCATTATTAATATATAAATACTATATAATAATGTCTTATTAATATATAAATACTATATAATAAGACATTATTATACAGTATTTATATATTAATAAGGCAATATTATATAGTATTTATATATTAATAAGACAGTATTATACAGTATTTATATATTAACAAGACAGGATTACATAGTATTTCTATATTAATAAGACATTATTATATAGTATTTATATATTAATAAGACATTATTATATAGTATTTATATATTAATACATTATTAATATATACACATTAGTAATATGTACATATCCAATGAAGAACTGGAGGGAGATGTGCTCATCCTAAACATGAGAAAACTAATGCTGGGATAAAAAAACATTACAGGATCAAATAAATGAGGCCCGCATACAGAATGAAGACTTGTGTGAAATAATAAAGGAATAAAGCCCTATGAGCAGCAATATTCCATGTGCGGGCCACTCATTCCATGTGCGGGCCACTCATTCCATGTGCGGGCCACTCATTCCATGTGGGGGCCACTCATTCCATGTGTGGGCCACTCATTCCATGTGCGGGCCACTCATTCCATGTGCGGGTCACTCATTCCATGTGCGGGCCACAAATCCACATAATGTTGTAGTAATTTAGTATTGTGCACATTATCACAAACAGTGATGTGATGCACCTAATACTCTGGCTTTGGAATGATACACTGATGAGGAAATCAATGTCTAGGTAGCTATTCATTTGAATGAATTTGGGGTTAAAATTGTGTCATTCCCTAGAATATGGGTGCTCCGCTCTGCCCTTCCAGGATTAGGATATCAAACCTTTTATCTATAAACTGCCATGGTAGGAAACTGAAGGCCCACTCAGTATGGACACGAAGCATCTAATAACAAGCTAACTGTTATGTTGTAATCCATAAAGTTTCTTACACTAAACTTTATAGTAATGTTAAACGCATTTACGGTAACATAATATACCTTTATTTACAGTAATTTACAGGTAACTGGCTGCCAGTAAATTATCATAAAAACAATAGGATTTTTTTTTACAGTGTATTATAACAAACTTTTGGGGCAATCTAATATTGACCACATAGTCCTAATCTAATCTCTAGAATAATATATATTCTAATCTATGGAATGACCAAATAGTTCTAATCTAATCTACATAATAATATATATTCTAATCTCTAGAATGACCTCATAGTTCTAATCTAATCTCTAGAATAATATATAATACTTTTACACGTGTTTATATATCTATATATTCTAATCTATGGAATGACCAAATAGCTCTAATCTAATCTACATAATAATATATATTCTAATCTCTAGAATGACCTCATAGTTCTAATCTAATCTACATAATAATATATATTCTAATCTTTAGAATGACCTCATAGTTCTAATCTAATCTCTAGAATAATATATAATACTTTTACACGTGTTTATATATCTATATATTCTAATCTATGGAATGACCAAATAGCTCTAATCTAATCTACATAATAATATATATTCTAATCTCTAGAATAATATATAATACTTTTACACGTGTTTATATATCTATATATTCTAATCTATATAATAACCACATAGTTCTAATCTAATCTGCAGAATAACATATATACAGAATAACATATATATATATATATATTTTACACGTGTTTATAATATATATATATTCAAATCTATAGAATGACCAAATAGTTCTAATCTAATCTACACAATAATATATATTCTAATCTATAGAATGACCACATATATCTAATCTAAACTCTAGAATAATATATATTCTAATCACTAAAATGACCTCATGGTTATTTCTATGTCCCATGCTAAAGAAGCAAAGGCCAGTCAATATATTAGATATATTACATTTGACTCATCTCAAGTCTATGGGACACTGCTGATAACAATTCCTAGATTTAATATGCACAATGATAAGCATTCTAGTCTTCAAAATAAAGGAAACAAATTAAAGGATAAAATTAACAATTATCAGCATATGGTTTGAATAAGCCTTTATTTTATCGAACTGATTTGAACTGACATGATAGCCTGCAACCACCCTTAGCGGTAGTTGTTTATAAGGGAATTAGCTAATTCAACCTATCTTCTTTTCCGATTGAAAACCAGATGTGGGAACTCCCGCTCAGGCGTTTTGTTTTACGCCTCCTACGTTAGTTTAGCAACAGGCCTACACCAATTTGTTCAATCGGTTTTAGGCCCAAACTTTTACACGTGTTTTTATAGGATTTCTAACCGACAGCTGAATCACATAGCCTGCCTGACTAATTAAAATCTATCTACAAATGGCCCTAGATGTTACAAAGATAGAATTGAACAGGATGGGATAATACCTGGGTCGTCCTCATCGCGGGGGACCTTTTTAAAGCAGTCGTTGAGTGACAGGTTGTGTCGGATAGAGTTCTGCCACCCCGCCTTGCTCTTCTTGTAGAACGGGAAGTTATCCGCGACATACTGGTAGATCTGACTCAGGGTCAACTTCTTTTCGTGTGCGTTCTGGATCGCCATGGCGATGAGCGCAGAGTAAGAGTATGGAGGACGGACCAGTTTTAGCAACTCTTCCTGACTGGCGATGGACAGCCAACCCAGGTCCGGACCCCCGAACCCGGGAGAGTTGGTAAGGAACTGCCGCTGGGTACCGTAGGAAGGTGGCATAAAGGATGCTGTGTTGTTTCCGTGCAGGTATGGGGTGGAGGAGTTCACGGGGGGCCCGTTCAACCACAGGGATGACGCGTAATCTCCCAGGCCGTATCCAGACGGCCTCTGTGCGCTCTGGAGTCCAGGCTGGTGGTACATGCTGAAGTTATCACAGTAGACAGCCATCTCCGGCGGCTCCTGGGTGCTCTTGGGCTGGGGTTGGAGAGAGCTTGCTGTTGGAGACGAGGTGTGGTGTACTGAAGGGTCGATGGAGTTCATGCTCCACTCGGGAGGACAACCCGAACGGAATTAGAACACAACAGTAACGGTTCAAACCGACGACCTGATCCCAAGCGCGCAACGTCAGCAACAAGTGCCAGAATCCAAAATCTGAGTTTTAATTTTATAACTTCAGACCGACAGTTTCTCATCCAGACACTAGATCATCTCTAACAGCCAATAAACACTCACTAACTGGTTGGGGGTGTGGCCATTGAATTTAGTTGAGAATTGACAGGCAGAGGTGTGAAATAATAACTTCTCTATGTTTCATACTAACGGCAACATAAAACCCGACAGAAAGTGTTTACTTGAAATGTAATATTAATACAACAATTGAGTTTGTGAATTATTAAAATTTGCGCCAGTAGATAGGTCTAATTTAAAAAATTACTTCCCACTTCCCCCTACTGTTCTCCAAAGGCTTTTCATATATAATATATATTTTTAATTATGGTTTTTATAATTACTACCATAAATACTAGTATTATTATAATATACATTTACATATGAATAGTTTCTAATAATATGTATTCAATGCTAGTAAATTAGCTTTTTTAGGGTTGGGGGCGGGAGTAAATGGGAGATTAATGGGCCTATCTAATAAATATAAGGTAGCATATCTCTGTCTAAGACATGATTATATTATTATATAAGGTAACATATCTCTGTCTAAATCATGATTATATTATTATATAAGGTAGCATATCTCTGTCTAAATCATGATTATATTATTATATAAGGTAACATATCTCTGTCTAAATCATGATTATATTATTATATAAGGTAACATATCTCTGTCTAAGACATGATTATATTATTATAGAAGGTAACATATCTCTGTCTAAATCATGATTATATTATTATATAAGGTAACATATCTCTGTCTACATCATGATTATTGTTATCCATAATATTATGAATGTCATCCTTATTATTAGCAGTAGTAATATTGGTAACAGCAGAAGCCTAGAATCCCATTAGGCCAATTATAATGAGTAGCCTGAAAGTAGTAGTCCTATTCATTATTATATTAATTTCACTGGGCTTATGACAATAACTTATAATAATAATAATAATAATAATATTAATAATTATTATATTTATACAAATATGTCTTATTTCATTATTCAATTAGATTTGCTTTGAGTGTTTGTGTGTGTGTGTGTGTGTGTGTGTGTGTGTGTGTGTGTGTGTGTGTGTGTGTGTGTGTGTGTGTGTGTGTGTGTGTGTGTGTGTGTGTGTGTGTGTGTGTGTGTGTGTGTGTGTGTGTGTGTGTGTGTGCGTGCGTGCGTGCGTGTGTGTGACTATACAAGTGTGTGGCCTAAACTAAGACCTGTGGGTGTATAATGCTATCAGCCTGTTGCCTCAGACTATCTATAAAATTAGAAAACACTTTAAATCTGATTTTATTGAATACCGGATAAGACAGAATAAACAATGTGACCACATTCCTGTGTCAATTGAGTAAAAACCCTCATTAATCATAAACTAATAATCCAAACAATGGAAAACAACAAAAAACTGTTGATTTAGTGTAGCTCTTGTCCAGTTTCTAAAATAGCTTTTCTTCTTGTATAACAAGATCACATGAACAACTCTATGTGATGATCGATCATCATGTTCATATAGATGAGATAAAAAAAGAAACCAACTGCCTTGGAATCTTAAAAAGCAGCATGCTATTTTAACACACCTACCAGTACAATCTCCTTCAGAAACACTGCTTGCAAATGACACCCGTCCATCACACAAGGTTCAGGTTTGGAAAAATGTCATGTAATCCTATCAAATTCATAGACCTGCCCTACAAGCTCAGACTCTTTTAGTATCCCGCAATTTATAATATTGGCAAAGAATATTGGCCATTTATCATTTATTTAATCAATCATTTGTCGTTCACGTTTTAGAACGCTGCAAGTAATACATGTCCCAAACTCCTCTGATGGCCTACACCATCAGTGGGGCTATAGCGTCCTCTACTGTAGACAGACTGATATTGGAGAAATGCGACAGTGACCCAGTTCACAGATTAACCGAACGATAGCGCCGTGAGTTCTCTCTCTCCTCCGCAACCAACACATCATGCAGTGTACGTAATAGCCACACGATGGCGACAAACGTCTGTGTTCCACTGGAGGAATTCATGAAACATGAAATGAGATGAAAAATGAAATGTTTTGCCAAAAATGACATACCCAAATCTAACTGCCTGTTGCTCAGGCCCTGAAGCAAGAATATGCATATTCCTGGTACCATTTGAAAGGAAAAACTTTGAAGTTTATGGAAATGTGAAAGGAATGTAGTAGAATATAACACAATGGATCAACCGTTCTTTTGTACCATCATCTTTGAAATGCAAGAGAAAGGCCCTATGTATTATTCAAGCCCAGGTGCAATTTAGATTTTGGCCACTGTGCGTTTACATTGTGCGTATTGAGACTCTTTTATAACACACTGAAGAGGAGTGTGATATTCCTGGTAACATGAAATATTGTTTTAACAAGTTTTCATCTCTCCTTAAATGACATTTTTGGGGAAAAAAGCTAACTTGGCTCCTTCCTTCATTGAATCAGATGGCTCATTCATCCATCACAAAGCTCACTAATATTGCAAACTACTTTAATTACTTTTTCATTGGCAAGATAAGGCAACGACATGCCACTGACTTTGAGTAAAGCCAGAGTGTCTATGTATGTGGATAACTCAACACTATACATGTCAGCTACTACATAAATTGAAATGACTGCAACACTCAACAAAGAGCTGCAGTTAGTTTCAGAGTGGGTGGCAAGAAATAAGTTAGGCCTAAATATGTCTAAAACTAAAAGCATTGTATTTGGGACAAAACACTCACTAAACCATCAACCTCAACTAAATAATGTGGAAATTGAGCAAGTTAAGGGGACTAAACTGCTTGGAGTAACCCTGGATTGTAAACATGGTCAAAACATATTGATGCAGTAGTAGCTAAAACGGGGAGAAGTCTGTCTATAATAAAGCACTACTCTGCCTTCTTAACAACACTATCAACAAGGCAGGTCCTACAGGCCCTAGTTTCTACCTTCTTAACAACACTATCAGCAAGGCAGGTCCTACAGGCCCTAGTTTCTACCTTCTTAACAGCACTATAAACAAGGCAGGTCCTACAGGCCCTAGTTTCTACCTTCTTAACAACACTATAAACAAGGCAGGTCCTACAGGCCCTAGTTTTGTCGCTCCCTGACTACTGTTCAGTCATGTGGTCAGGTGCCACAAAAAATTACTTAGAAAAATTGCAATTGGCTCAGAACAGGGCAGCACGGCTGGCCCTTGGATGTACACAGAGAGCTAATATTAATAATATGCATGTCAATCTCTCCTGGCTGAAAGAGGAGGAGAGATTGACTTCATCACTACTTGTATTTATGAGAGGTATTGACATGTTGAATGCACCGAGCTCTCTGTCTAAACTACTGGCACACAGCTCAGACACCCATACATACCCCACAAGACATGCCACCAGAGGTCTCTTCACAGTCCCCAAGTCCAGAACAGACTATGGGAGGCGCACAGTACTACATAGAGCCATGACTACATGGAACTCTATTCCACAGTACTACATAGAGCCATGACTACATGGAACTCTATTCCACAGAGCCATGACTACATGGAACTCTATTCCACATCAAGTAACTGATGCAGCAGTAAAATGATATTTAAAAAATAGATTAAAAAACACTTTATTTTATTTTTTTATTTCACCTTTATTTAACCAGGTAGGACAGTTGAGAATACCTTTATTTAACCAGGTAGGCCAGTTGAGAACACCTTTATTTAACCAGGTAGGCCAGTTGAGAACACCTTTATTTAACAAGGTAGGCCAGTTTAGAACAAGTTCTCATTTGCAACTGCGACCTGGCCAAGATAAAGCGTAGCAATTCGACACATACAACAACACAGAGTTACACATGGAATAAACAAAACATACAGTCAATAATACAGTAGAACAAAAGAAAACAAAAAGTCTATATACAGTGAGTGCAAATGAGGTAAGTTAAGGAAATAAATAGGCCATGGTGGCGAAGTAATTACAATATAGCAATTAAACACTGGAATGGTAGATATGCAGAAGATGAATGTGCAGGTAGAGATACTGGGGTGCAAAGGAGCAAGATAAATAAATACCAGTATGGGGATGAGGTAGGTAGATAGATGGGCTGTTTACAGATAGGCTATGTACAGGTGCAGTGATGTGTAAGCTGCTCTGACAGCTGGTGCTTAAAGCTAGTGAGGGAGATGTGAGTCTCCAGCTCCAGAGATTTTTGCAATTCGTTCCAGT
The DNA here is from genome assembly GCF_013265735.2 of Oncorhynchus mykiss. NCBI lineage: Eukaryota > Metazoa > Chordata > Actinopteri > Salmoniformes > Salmonidae > Oncorhynchus > Oncorhynchus mykiss. The sequence goes on from NC_048583.1 coordinate 66,928,457, forward strand.
CATGGGCAGCAGAGAACTGGAAGGAAAGACGACCAAAGGAGGAATTGGCTTTGGTGGTGACCAGTGAGATATACCTGCTGGAGCGCGTGCTACGAGTGGGTGCTGCTATGGTGACCAGTGAGCTGAGATAAGGTGGGGCTTTATCTAGCAGAGACTTGTAGATAACCTGTAGCCAGTGGGTTTGGCGACGAGTATGAAGCGAGGGCCAACCAACGAGAGCGTACAGGTCGCAATGGTGGGTAGTGTATGGGGCTTTGGTGACAAAACGGATGGCACTGTGATAGACTGCATCCAGTTTGTTGAGTAGAGTGTTGGATGCTATTTTATAGATGACATCACCGAAGTTGAGGATTGGTAGGATGGTCAGTTTTACGAGGGTATGTTTGTCAGCATGAGTGAAGGATGCTTTCATGCGATATAGGAAGCCAATTCTAGATTTTATTTTGGATTGGAGATGCTTAATGTGAGTCTGGAAGGAGAGTTTACAGTCTAACCAAACACCCTGGTATTTGTAGTTGTCCAAGTCAGAGCCGTCCAGAGTAGTGATGCTGGACGGGCGAGCAGGTGCGGGCAGCGATCGATTGAAAAGCATGCATTTAGTTTTACTTGCGTTTAAGAGCAGTTGGAGGCCACGGAAGGAGAGTTGTATGGCATTGAAGCTTGTCTGGAGGTTAGTTAACACAGTGTCCAAGGAGGGGCCAGAAATATACAGAATGGTGTCGTCTGCGTAGAGGTGGATCAGAGAATCACCAGCAGCAACAGCGACGTCATTGATGTATACAGAAAAAAGAGTCGGCCCGAGATTTGAACCCTGTGGCACACCCATAGAGACTGTCAGAGGTCCAGACAACAGGCCCTCCGATTTGACACACTGAACTCTATCAGAGAAGTAGTTAGTAAACCAGGCGAGGCAATCATTTGAGAAATCAAGGCTGTCGAGTCTGCCAATAAGAATGTTGTGATTGACAGAGTTGAAAGCCTTGGCCAGGTCGATGAATACGGCTGCACAGTAATGTCTCTTATCGATGGCGGTTATGATGTCGTTTATAACCTTGAGCGTGGCTGAGGTGCACCCATGACCAGCTCTGAAACCAGATTGCATAGCGGAGAAGGTACGGTGGGATTCGAAATGGTCAGTAAGCTGTTTGTTAACTTGGCTTTCAAAGTCCTTAGAAAGACAGGGTAGGATAGATATAGGTCTGTAGCAGTTTGGGTCTAGAGTGTCACCCCCTTTGAAGAGGGGGATGACTGTGGCAGATTTCCAATCTTTGGGAATCTCAGATGATACGAAAGAGAGGTTGAACAGGCTAGTAATAGGGGTTGCAACAATTTCGGCAGATAATTTTAGAAAGAGAGGGTCCATATTGTCTAGCCCAGCTGATTTGTAGGGGTCCAGATTGTCTAGCCCTGCTGATTTGTAGGGGTCCAGATTGTCTAGCCCTGCTGATTTGTAGGGGTCCAGATTGTCTAGCCCGGCTGATTTGTAGGGGTCCAGATTTTGCAGCTCTTTCAGAACACCGGCTATCTGGATTTGGGTAAAGGAGAAGTGGTGGGGGCTTTGGCGGGTTGCTGTGGACGGTGCCGGGCAGTTGACCGGGGTAGGGGTAGCGATGTGGAAAGCGTGGCCAGCCGTAGAGAAATGCTTATTGAAATTCTCAATTATAGCGGATTTATCGGTGGTGACAATGTTTCCTAGCCTCAGAGTAGTGGGCAGCTGCTCTTATTCTCCATGGACTTTACAGTGTCCCAGAACTTTTTGGAGTTAGTACAACAGGATACAAATTTCTGTTTGAAAAAGCTTGCCTTAGCTTTTCTAACTGCCTGTGTATATTTGTTCCTAACTTCCCTGAAAAGTTCCATATCACGGGGGCTATTCGATGCTAATGCAGAACACCACAGGATGTTTTTGTGCTGGTCAAGGGCAGACAGGTCTGGCATGAACCAAGGACTATATCTATTCCTAGTTCTACATTTTTTGAGAGGGGCATGCTTATTTAAGATGGTGAGGAAGGCACTTTTAAAGAATAGCCAGTTATCATCTACTGACGGGATGAGGTCAATGTCATTCCAGGATACCCCGGCCAGGTCGATTATAAAGGCCTGCTCGCAGAAGTGTTTCAGGGAGCGTTTGACAGTGATGAGGGGTGGTCATTTGGTCGCAGACCCATTACGGATGCAGGCAATGAGGCAGTGATCGCTGAGATCTTGATTGAAAACAGCAGAGGTGTATTTGGCGGGCGAATTAGTTAGGATGACATCTATGAGGGTGCCCGTGTTTACTGATTTGGGGTTGTACTTGGTAGGTTCATTGATAATTTGTGTGATATTGAGGGCATCAACATTAGTTTGTAGGATGGCCGGGGTGTTAAGCATGTCCCAGTTTAGGTCACCTAGTAGCACGAGCTCAGAAGATAGATGGGGGGCAATCAGTTCACATATAGTATCGAGGGCACAGCTGGGGGCAGAGGGAGGTCTATAGCAAGCGGCAACAGTGAGAGACTTGTTTCTGGAAAGGTGAATTTTTTGGAGTAGAAGCTCAAATTGTTTGGGTACAGACTTAGCCTGCAGAGTTCTGTATTACTTTCTATCTTTGGAGTAGATTGCAACACCGCCCCCTTTGGCAGTTCTATCTTGGCGGAAAATGTTATAGTTAGCAATGTAGATTTCAGGGTTTTTGGTGGTTTTCCTAAGCCAGGATTCAGACACGGCTAAGACATCTGGGTTGGCAGTGTGTGCTAAAGCAGTGAGTAAAACAAACTTGGGGAGTAGGCTTCTAATGTTAACATGCATGAAACCAAGGCTTTTACATTTACAGAAGTCAACAAATGAGAGCACCTGGGGGATGAGTGGAGCTAGGCATTACAGGACCTGGATTAACCTCCACATCACCAGAGGAACAGAGGAGAAGTAGGATAAGGGTACGGCTAAAGGCTATACGAACTGGCCGTCTAGCACGTTCAGAACAGAGAGTAAAAGGAGCAGGTTTCTGGGCACGATAGCATAGATTCAAGGCATAGTGTACAGACAAAGGTAAGGTAGGATGTGAGTACATTGGAGGTAAACCTAGGCATTGAGTAATGAAGAGAGAGATATAGTCTCTAGAGATGTCTAAACCAGGTGATGTCATCGCATATGTAGAAGGTGGAACAACATGGTTGGTTAAGGCATATTGAGCAGGGCTAGAGGCTCTACAGTGAAATAAGACAGTAATCACTAACCAGGACAGTAATGGACAAGGCATATTGATATTAGAGAGAGACATGCGTAGCCAAGTGAACATATGGGTCCAGTGAGTGGTTGGGCTGGCTGGGGACACGGCGATTCAGACAGTTAGCAGGCTAACAAGCTAACAGTTAGTAGGCCGGAGCTAAACAAGCTAGCAGCTAGTAGACCAGGGCAAGCTAGCAGTTAGCATGGGCTAGCAGTTAATAGACCAGGGCAAGCTAGCAGTTAGCAGACCGGGTTAGCAAGCAAGCAGTTAGCAAGGGCTAGCAGTTAGCAGACCGGGTTAGCAAGCAAGCAGATGGCAGGGGCTAGAGAGTTAGCCTTTGGGGGACGTCGCGATTGAGGTAAGTCTGTTTTTGCCTCTTCGTGCGGTGACGTCGATAGACCAGTCATGGAATTAGTAGGGTTCCAAGTGGCTCTAGGTAACTAGCAGGCCGATATTGTAGCCCAGGAGTATGCTTCGGTGGTAGCACAGGAGCCCTGGCCGGGCTAGCTTCAAGCTAAATTGGTGCTTGCTCTGGGATGGAAACGCTAGCCAGGAGTAGTCATCCGGGATTGCGGTTAGCTAGTTGTGAAGATCCAGATGAAAATGTTCAGTTTGCGGTAGGAATCCGGGGATAAAAATAACAGGTCCGTTATGCTCTGGTTAGAGTCACGTTGTTCGAACTGGGGAGAGCTTTCCGAGCTGAAGGTTAGCTGATGACCGCTGGCAATGGTTTGCTGACTGATATCTGGTAAAATCAAATCAAATCAAATTTTATTTGTCACATACACATGGTTAGCAGATGTTAATGCGAGTGTAGCGAAATGCTTGTGCTTCTAGTTCCAACAATGCAGTAATAACCAACAAGTAATCTAACTAACAATTCCAAAACTACTGTCTTGTACACAGTGTAAGGGGATAAAGAATATGTACATAAGGATATATGAATGAGTGATGGTACAGAGCAGCATAGGCAAGATACAGTAGATGGTATCGAGTACAGTATGTACAAATGAGATGAGTATGTAAACAAAGTGGCATAGTTTAAAGTGGCTAGTGATACATGTATTACATAAGGATGCAGTCGATGATATAGAGTACAGTATATACGTATGCATATGAGATGAATAATGTAGGGTAAGTAACATTATATAAGGTAGCATTGTTTAAAGTGGCTAGTGATATATTTACATAATTTCCCATCAATTCCCATTATTAAAGTTGCTGGAGTTGAGTCAGTGTCAGTGTCAGAGTGTTGGCAGCAGCCACTCAATGTTAGTGGTGGCTGTTTAACAGTCTGATGGCCTTGAGATAGAAGCTGTTTTTCAGTCTCTCGGTCCCAGCTTTGATGCACCTGTACTGACCTCGCTTTCTGGATGATAGCGGGGTGAACAGGCAGTGGCTCGGGTGGTTGATGTCCTTGATGATCTTTATGGCCTTCCTGTAACATCGGGTGGTGTAGGTGTCCTGGAGGGCAGGTAGTTTGCCCCCGGTGATGCGTTGTGCAGACCTCACTACCCTCTGGAGAGCCTTACGGTTGTGGGCGGAGCAGTTGCCGTACCAGGCGGTGATACAGCCCGCCAGGATGCTCTCGATTGTGCATCTGTAGAAGTTTGTGAGTGCTTTTGGTGACAAACCGAATTTCTTCAGCCTCCTGAGGTTGAAGAGGCGCTGCTGCGCCTTCTTCACGATGCTGTCTGTGTGAGTGGACCAATTCAGTTTGTCTGTGATGTGTACGCCGAGGAACTTAAAACGTACTACCCTCTCCACTACTGTTCCATCGATGTGGATAGGGGGGTGTTCCCTCTGCTGTTTCCTGAAGTCCACAATCATCTCCTTAGTTTTGTTGACGTTGAGTGTGAGGTTATTTTCCTGACGCCACACTCCGAGGGCCCTCACCTCCTCCCTGTAGGCCGTCTCGTCGTTGTTGGTAATCAAGCCTACCACTGTTGTGTCATCCGCAAACTTGATGATTGAGTTGGAGGCGTGCGTGGCCACGCAGTCGTGGGTGAACAGGGAGTACAGGAGAGGGCTCAGAACGCACCCTTGTGGAGCCCCAGTGTTGAGGATCAGTGGGGTGGAGATGTTGTTGCCTACCCTCACCACCTGGGGGCGGCCCGTCAGGAAGTCCAGTACCCAGTTGCACAGGGCGGGGTCGAGACCCAGGGTCTCGAGCTTGATGACGAGCTTGGAGGGTACTATGGTGTTGAATGCCGAGCTGTAGTCGATGAACATTCTCACATAGGTATGCCTCTTGTCCAGATGGGTTAGGGCAGTGTGCAGTGTGGTTGAGATTGCATCGTCTGTGGACCTATTTGGGCGGTAAGCAAATTGGAGTGGGTCTAGGGTGTCGGGTAGGGTGGAGGTGATATGGTCCTTGACTAGTCTCTCAAAGCACTTCATGATGACGGAAGTGAGTGCTACGGGGCGGTAGTCGTTTAGCTCAGTTACCTTAGCTTTCTTGGGAACAGGAACAATGGTGGCCCTCTTGAAGCATGTGGGAACAGCAGACTGGAATAGGGATTGATTGAATATGTCCGTAAACACACCGGCCAGCTGGTCTGCGCATGCTCTGAGGGCGCGGCTGGGGATGCCGTCTCGGCCTGCAGCCTTGCGAGGGTTAACACGTTTAAATGTCTTACTCACCTCGGCTGCAGTGAAGGAGAGTCCGCATGTTTTCGTTGCAGGCCGTGTCAGTGGCACTGTATTGTCCTCAAAGCGGGCAAAAAAGTTATTTAGTCTGCCTGGGAGCAGGACATCCTGGTCCGTGACTGGCCTGGATTTCTTCCTGTAGTCCGTGATTGACTGTAGACCCTGCCACATGCCTCTTGTGTCTGAGCCGTTGAATTGAGATTTTACTTTGTCTCTGTACTGACGCTTAGCTTGTTTGATAGCCTTGCGGAGGGAATAGCTGCACTGTTTGTATTCGGTCATGTTACCAGTCACCTTGCCCTGATTAAAAGCAGTGGTTCGCGCTTTCAGTTTCACGCGAATGCTGCCATCAATCCACGGTTTCTGGTTAGGGAATGTTTTAATCGTTGCTATGGGAACGACATCTTCAACGCACGTTCTAATGAACTCGCACACCGAATCAGCGTATTCGTCAATATTGTTATCTGACGCAATACGAAACATGTCCCAGTCCACGTGATGGAAGCAGTCTTGGAGTGTGGAGTCAGCTTGGTCAGACCAGCGTTGGACAGACCTCAGCGTGGGAGCCTCTTGTTTTAGTTTCTGTCTGTAGGCAGGTTCAACAAAATGGAGTCGTGGTCAGCTTTTCCGAAAGGAGGGCGGGGCAGGGCCTTATATGCGTCGCGGAAGTTAGAGTAACAATGATCCAAGGTTTTTCCACCCCTGGTTGCGCAATCGTAGTTAGCTGGCTAGCTTCAGTTGAGGGAGTCCAGATCCGAAGTAAATATAAATACTTTAGGAAATAAAAGCAGATCCACGCCACATTGGGTGAGGCGGGTTGCAGGAGAGTATTTAGATGAGGTTTAGCAAAATATTTGGATATGCTACGAAAAATATGTCAAACGATATATACAAGGGACACGACAGGACAAAGACGTCTTGACTGCTACGCCATCTTGGAAATTTATTGAACAGCGGGGACTGTGAAGCAACACAAACATTGGCACAGACACATGCACACACACACGATAACATACGCACTATACATACACATGGATTTAGTACTGTAGATATGTGGTAGTGGTGGAGTAGGGGCCTGAGGGCACACAGTGTGTTGTGAAATCTGTGAATGTATTGTAATGTTTTTAAAATGGTGTAAATGCCTTAATTTTGCTGGACCCCAGGAAGAGTAGCTGCTTCTTTGGCAGCAGTTTATGGGGATCCATAATAAATACAAATACAATTACAAAATACTCATAAGAGACCCCATGCAGTTCCTTAGTTGTATGTATTTCCAGAAATCTCCTTTCCATTCAGGTCCTGATAGGGCATATGTCACGAACGTCGTCAGGGAAATGACAGGACCAAGGTCCAGCGTGTTGAGGGTACATTTTCTTTTAATGTTATAAATGTCACCAACAAAAACGACCGTGACGCTTACTAGGGCTATACAGGCCACTAACACAGATAACTACCCACAACTAAGATGGCAAAACAGGCTGCCTAAGTATGATTCCCAATCAGAGACAACGATAGACAGCTGCCTCTGATTGGAACCACTCTCGGCCAAACACACAGAAATACAAAACATAGAATGCCCACCCCACAATCGACCCTGACCTAACCAAATAGAGAAATAAAATGGCTCTCTAAGGTCAGGGTATGACAGCATAAGCGTTCCTTTCTCATATATAGATCCCCTACTGCATGCAGGCCTTGTCTAAGCCATACCTCCCAGATACATTTTCCTATGTAACCGATGGGTTGTGCCATACGGAAGAATAAAATCCAAACATCTAATGCATCTTAACCCATACCTCTTGGGAATGTTGTAGGATTGGGTTAGCCTCTTCAGTTGACTCTCTCTGAATACTTTTTTTGTGATAATGCCTCAGTAGGTTTAAACAGGGCTGTGATAGACCTCTCAATCTGAGTAAATCCCAAATGGGAATCATAATTGTCCCAGTGTCTGGCCAATTTGGCTACTTCAAATGATATGTTGTATAGTTCTACTTTGGGTAATGCTAGTCCTCCTTTATCCATTGGAGCATACAACAAGTTCACAATTTTTCTGTTTTTTTCCCCATCTTAAATAGTAAGGGAGAAATGGCCACAGGGAGCATCATGGACACATAATTAAACTGTGGGGCCACAACCATTTTAACAGTATTTATTTTACCCCATAAAGTAAGATTAAGCAACCTCCATTTATCAAAGTATTCTTTATTTTTTGTAGTAGTGGCATCATATTAATTTGCACGACATTCTGTAGTTTGTTGCTCAATTTTATACCCAGTTATTTCATCCCTGATGGTACCCATTTGATCTGTAATGAAGTAATTACAACAGAATGACAGAATTTGGATACAGGCATAGCCTCTGCCAATTAATCTTATAACCAGATATCTGTGAGAACATGTCAATTGTGTTCAAAACCAAAGAGATTGTTGTGGCCGGTTCCCTTAATAAGTAACAATATATTGTCAGCATATTATGCTGACAAGTTATGCTCTCTGGCACCTCCCATCACTCCTTTGATTCCTGAATCAGCTCTGATTGCTGCTGCCAAGGGCTCCAAAAATACAGTAAAAAGTAGAGGTGAGAGAGGACTACCCAGCTGGGTTCCCCTCAACAGATTTTTAAAAAGGAAGAGATCATACCATTTGTGAGAACCGCTGCTCTTGGATTGGAGTATAATACCTTAACCCACTTGATAAATGCACCTTACAATCAACTCCAATTACACTGAAAGGGCGAAAACTCCCTGGGTCAGTGGGGTCTCTATCCTTATTGAGAATTAATGAGATGAGTGCCTTATTAAGTGTAGCTGCTCCAGTTCCAGATCTCCTGCGTACACAGTTCCAGGTGTTGATAAAGGAGTTAATATGTCACAATTCCTGTTACAGGACTCAACTGGAGAGCTGTCTAATCCTGGTGACTTTCTAGACTTCATTTAGGTGATGGCTGTTTTTATCTCAGATTCTAGTATAGGAGCATCCAACTGGGAAGCCTTCTAATCCAGTGTAAAGGGGTGAGTGACTGGTTGCCGGGAAGTCAGGCGCAGGAGAGCAGAGATGGGTGATAACAGGAGAACTTTAATATCCACCCTGGCCCAAAGGCACAGGAGAGCAGAGATGGGTGATAACAGGAGAACTTTAATATCCACCCTGGCCCAAAGGCACAGGAGAGCAGAGATGGGTGATAACAGGAGAACTTTAATATCCACCCTGGCCCAAAGGCACAGGAGAGCAGAGATGGGTGATAACAGGAGAACTTTAATATCCACCCTGGCCCAAAGGCACAGGAGAGCAAAGATGGGTGATAACAGCTTTAATATACACCCTGGCCCAAAGGCACAGGCGAGGCAGCACAAAGCACAACCACGGTAACATGAACCGGATTAAATAAAACAAACAAACCTATGTTATAAACAAACCTAGCGCAAGTCAGCCTGTAGCGTAACACCCTACACAAAGAACAATTCCACACACAGACATGGGGGAAACAGAGGGTAATATACACTTAGTCTGATGAGGGAATGTGAACCAGGTGTGCGGGAAAACAAGACAATACAAATGGAAAATGAAAGGTGGAGTGGCAATGGCTATAAGACCGGTGACGTCGACCTCCGGTCTCTCTCCTTTCCCGAACAAGGAGAGGGACCGACTTCGGCGGAGGTCGTGACATCCAGGTGACTTTCCATACTTCATTTAGGTGATGGCTGTTGTCTCAGATTTTAGTAACAGAGTATCAAACTGGGAAGCCTAATAATCCTGGTGAGGGCTGTTCTTTATCTCAGATTTTAGTATAGTAGCATCCACCTGGGTAGCTGTCTAATCCTGGTGAGGGCTGTTCTTATCTCAGATTTTAGTATAGTAGCATCCACCTGGGTAGCTGTCTAATCCTGGTGAGGGCTGTTCTTATCTCAGATTTTAGTATAGTAGCATCTGTAACGGATGTGAAACGGCTAGCTTAGTTAGCAGTGTAAGCTAAATAGCGTTTCAATCGGTGACGTCACTTGCTCTGAGACCTTGAAGTAGTGGTTCCCCCTTGCTCTGCAAGGGCCGCGGCTTTTGTGGAGCGATGGGTAACGATGCTTCGAGGGTGACTGTTGATGTGTGCAGAAGGTCCCTGGTTCACGCCCGGGTATGGGCGAGGGGACGGTCTAAAATTATACTGTTACATTGATGCTGTTGACCCGGATTACTGGTTGCTGCGGCTTTTGTGGAGCGATGGGTAACGACGCTTCGTAGGCGTCAGTTGTTGATGTGTGCAGAAGGTCCCTGGTTCGCGCCCGGGTATGGGCGAGGGGACGGTTTAAACTTATACTGTTACATTGATGCTGTTGACCCGGATCACTGGTTGCTACGGAAAAAGGAGGAAGGTCAAAAGGGGGGTGAGTGTAACGGATGTGAAACGGCTAGCTTAGTTAGCAGTGTGCGCTAAATAGCGTTTCAATTGGTGACGTCACTTGCTCTGAGACCTTGAAGTAGTGGTTCCCCCTTGCTCTGCAAGGGCCGCGGCTGTTGTGGAGCGATGGGTAATGATGCTTTGAGGGTGACTGTTGATGTGTGCAGAAGGTCCCTGGTTCGCGCCCAGGTATGGGCGAGGGGACTGTTTAAAGTAATACTGTTACACATCCACCTCCTGCCCTCCGAAGCTATATCTCATAAAGAATGGCATTACATTTTGTTGGGTCTCAGTAACATTCAGACTTATAAAGAGCTGAATGAAAGTCACAAAACACATTGTTAATATATTTTGTACCAGTCATTACCTCCCACTTCCATTTTTGAAAGTAGGTATTACGAAACTGGTGTCTTTTTGTTTCAATTGTCTAGCCAATAATTTACTAACTTTGTCAGTTTGTCCTCAGCCGAAAAATTGCATATTCAGCCTTTTTGTTATAGATCTCTTGTAATTGAAACTTCAGATCACAGACTTGTTTTCCAGCTCTTTAATTTTAATTTGAGTTTTTCAACTCTCTCTATCTTTCCTTTTCTTTCTACTGGTCTGTGCTATTATTTTGCCCCTAACATAAGCTTTAGTCCTCCCATACTGTACTCAATTTGTCAGTGGAACAAATGTTTGTTTAAAAAAAAAACTTACCATCGTCATTGAGGTGAAACGTGAAATGTTTTGTCTTGAAATAAGAATGTATTCATCCTCCATCTAATGCTTTCCTTAGCCATATCAACCTCAACTACTATACATAATCACACTGTTGTGTGGTCAGTCAAATCAATAACCCCTATTTTACTATCTATCACCTCTTTTGTCATACTCTTGTAAATTAGGAAGTAATCTATCCTGGAATGAGATGTATGGCTGTGTGAATAAAACATATGTTCCTTCTCTCTAGGATTGACAAGCCTCCATATATCTACCTGACCCAGATCCCTCATTAATAGGTGTGTCGCTGCTCTGTCCCTTGGTACAGTTTTAGAATGACTAGTTTTATCAAGTATACCATCTTTAACCTGGTTAACTTAGGTCTAGACTTCCCGCCAGCGGGACACCTTTCGACAACCTACGGTGAAATTGGAGGGCGTGCAATTCAAGTAAATAATCATAAAAATTATGGATATTAAACATTTAGGTACATACAAGGGTCTTATATCAGTTAACGGCATTGTCTGATTTACAATAGGCTTTACAGCAAAAGCATGCCATGAGATTGTTTGAGGACAGCGTCCCACATCAACATACAGTGGGGAGAACAAGTATTTGATACACTGCCGATTTTGCAGGTTTTCCTACTTACAAAGCATGTAGAGGTCTGTAATTTTTATCATAGGTACACTTCAACTGTGAGAGACGGGATCTAAAACAAAAATCCAGAAAATCACATTGTATGATTTTTAAGTAATTAATTTGCATTGCATGATAGCTTGCAGCCCTTCCAGGTCACCTCTCTCTTCTCCCGATACATTCCCTTCACAGTGACCAGTACTATCTCTTCTCCCAATACATTCCCTTCACAGCGACCAGTACTCTCTCTTCTCCCGATACATTCCCTTCACAGCGACCAGTACTCTCTCTTCTCCCGATACATTCCCTTCACAGCGACCAGTACTCTCTCTTCTCCCGATACATTCCCTTCACAGCGCCAGTACTCTCTCTTCTCCCAATACATTCCCTTCACAGCGCCAGTACTCTCTCTTCTCCCGATACATTCCCTTCACAGCGACCAGTACTCTCTCTCTCTCCAGATACCTGAGATGATGTCGATCTAGGCGGCTGATTCTCATGTGGTATTGGTGCTAGGGAACAGTGGACTCGTTGAACCTGATTCATCCAGATCCACCCCCAGAGCCTCCGAGATAATTAGTCTCCCGCAATCCCTCGGCTTGCAATCCTCCAAACCTTAACCCCTAAAAGTCTTAAATTGAGGTGCCTGTCTCGGTTGGCTGCTCTGCCTCATCTAGCCTCTGTGATATGACAGATACATCTTCTTGCATATCCATCTGAGATTGTTTGACCTGAGAAACATCCGATTCAAGAGATTCAAGAATGGTGCTGACTCTACCCATTTCCTCCATGCCCTTCTGTAGGGATGATTGCAAGGCCGACAACGAGCTGGGTTCTATGTTCTGCCCTTTCAAAGTCATGCTTGTTGAAGTGCTAGCAACAGAGCTAGCCTTGTTAAGCGCTGCTCCAGCGATTGCTCCAGCGATTGTGCTACGTTGAAGTAAATAAAAGTACATTTCCCCTCAAACAATTATACTAAATGTACTATTCTATTGAGTAAATTGGGAGGGTTTTATCAGAAGGCTCCATTCGAAGAACCACCTTGCTTTGCAGCATCGCGTGGCTCCCCAGTTATATACATTACTAACCACTGTTTCCCTAATAAATAAGGAGACTTGTCACTGGTAGTGTAATAAACCTGATGTTGAAGCCTGTGAGCTTTTTTTTTATGTCTATGAGCCTTTGTTTGCCATTGAAATGCATTGGGAGTATATGATATTCAAGCAATACGAGTTGGGGCAGTCTGGACATTTGGAAACTGGTTTCGTGTTCATAGCTTAAATCATTTAAACTAGAGCAGGGTAAAGAAATCAAATTATAATGAGTATGTACAAAATCTAGAGTTATGCTTTGCATTCAGCAAGCACATTAAATAATACCATTATGAGTATGTAAGAAATCGAAAGTTGTGCTTTGCCTTCAGCAAGCAAATCGGATAACAAGCATGCCCATAGTCCAGGGTCCGTGGTTGGCAAACTACAGCGAAATATAAATACATGCAAAACGCTCCGTGTATTTCCTCTTCTGTCCATTTCTGCATTTTGTAAGTTTCTAGCCCCATTTAGTGTTATATTTTTTTCTTTTTTTACGGCAGAATGTACTGAGTTCCATTTATTTACCTTCCCCAGGAAATAACTATGACCTCATCCCATGACATCACCCAATTGAAAATAACTGTCTCGCCCTGATCTGTTTCACCTGTCCTTGTGCTTGTTTCCACCCCCCTCCAGGTGTCGGCCATCTTCCCCATTATCCCCTGGGTACTTATACAGTACCTGTGTTTTCTGTCTGTCTGTGACAGTTTGTTTTGGTCGTTCAAACCTACCAGTGGTTTCCCTTGCACCTGTCTTTGCTATAGTCCCTGTTTCCTGGTTTTTGACCATTCCTGCCTGACCTGACCCAGCCTGCTGTTCCGGTGACTTACACCCTCTCTGGATTACCGACCTCTGCCTGACCTGACCCTGACCCTGACCCTGAGCCCGCCTGCTGTTCCGGTGCCGTACACCCTCTCTGGATTATTGACCTCTGCCTGACCCTGACCTGAGCCTGACCCTGACCCTGAGCCCGCCTGCTGTTCCAGTGCCTTACACCCTATCTGGATTATTGACTCCTGCCTGCCTTGACCTGTCGTTTGCCTTGACCTGTCGTTTGCCTGCCCCTGTTTAAAGAATAAACGTATGTTTCTTCAACACTGTCTGCACCTGGGTCATTGGGGGCGACAGGTAGCCTTGTGGTTAGAGTGTTGGCCTAGTAACCAGAATGTTGCAAGATCGAATCCCCGAGCTGACAAGGTAAAAATATGTCATTCTGCCTCTGAACAAGGCAGTTAACCCCACTGTCCCTAGGCAATCATTTAAAATAGGAATTTGTTCTTAACTGACTTTCCTGGTTAAAAATACCTCAAATCATGATAAAAATATTAAATCATTTCCTGGTTTGGGCCATAAGTTTACAAATGGGGAAATTAAATGAATCATATTGAGTAACCATGCCTATTGAAAGCAGTCTGATCTATGCATTTCACTACATGGTATTCATTTATTTTCTAAGTGCCTTCCACCATTATGTAATCAGATATAGTTGAGAACATCATATCGCTACTTTCTACAATAATGACTGCAAGGCAGACTTTGCCACATTATTAGTATTTATACAGCTGTGATAAGGTGCACTCAAAGTCAATGATTCCAGATAACAGCTCATTTAAAACACTGTCCAGGGAGGGAACAGATCATGATTGCTACAGTCCTGTTTTCAGCCTGTATACTAGCCTGCTTTTGTGTTCATGGTAAGTACAGGTTGTTTTCCAGAGAGACCGTTATATTTATCAATACTTTAAGTTCCTGAAATGACAGAGCATCACATTATTCAAAGCCTCAATAGAATGTTACATGCATTCCATACAAAATTGCACATCAGTATGTACATATGTATGTTTACTTCCTAATAATTTCTCTCCAAGGCAACGAAAGGTGGCAGGAGTCCAACCAGCCTCAGAATGAAGTGAAGGAGAATCTAAAGGTACTGTAGATTCACACATCCTCCACAAACATCGCCGTAGCTACATCAGCTAGTTCATCAGACATGTTTATTATTGTCTTGGTGTCCAGGAGTTCCCTGCGACCACAATACACCCTGTCTTTCACTGCCCAGACATGAGCCCCTCTCCCACGGTTCCCACCTCAGGTGAGTCTCTCCTCTCCTCCTGTCCTTTCCTCTCCTTCTCAACCTCGGGTGAGTCAAATCACAAAACGCTGTCCTTAATTCAACTGAGAGAAAAACACACCGGCCAAAGTTGTTTCCGAACACTGCAGCCAAACAGTCTTTGTGTTGTTAATGCTGATGTCCTTTGATTCCAGTGGAGTTGGTGAAAGCTGCAGATATCAAAGTCATAGCAGCTCTGGGGGACTCTCTAACGGTGGGTGGAATTCACTGTCCACCATTAGTAGCTATTCATCTCAGTAAATATGTCACTTTCCTCCTTAACAAATGTAGTGAATATTGTCTATGATCAATGTGGTGAATATTGTCTCTGGCCAATGTAGTGAATGAATTGTGTGTCTCTGTTGCAGACAGCTATTGCTGCCAATGGCTCCACCATTCTGTCAGTCCCTGTTGAATATCGGCATGTTTCATGGAGGTGATTTTTACTTCAACAACAATTAAAGTTGAACTCAAATCAAATGTTATGTGTCACATGACCTTACAGTTAAATGTTTACTTACAAGCCCTTAACCAACAATGTTTTAATTAAGAAGTTAAGATAAAATAAAAATAAAAGTGTTAAGTAAAATAGATAAGTAAAAAAATTAAAAAAATTAAAGTAATATAATGAAACTGCAGCAATAAAATAACAAGCAAGTCTATATACAGGGTATTACGGTACAGAGTCAATGTGGAGGCTAAATACAGGGTATTACGGTACAGAGTCAATGTGGAGGCTATATACAGGGGGTACCGGTACAGAGTCAATGTGGAGACTATATACAGGGTATTACGGTACAGAGTCAATGTGGAGGCTAAATACAGGGTATTACGGTACAGAGTCAATGTGGAGACTATATACAGGGGGTACCGGTACAGAGTCAATGTGGAGACTATATACAGGGGGTACCGGTACAGAGTCAATGTGGAGGCTATATAAAGGGGGTACCAGTACAGAGTCAATGTGCGGGGGGGGGCGGTTAGTTGAGGTAATTGCGGTAATATGTACATGTAGGTAGAGTTAAAGTGACTATGCATAGATAATAAACAGAGAGTAGCAGCAGCGTAAAAGAGGGGTCTGGGTAGCCCTTTGATTAGCTGTTCAGTAGTCTTATGGCTTGGGGGTAGAAGCAGTTAAGAAGCCTTTTGAACCTCGACTTGGCGCTCCAGTACCACTTGCCGTGGAGTAGCAGAGAGAACAGTCTATGACTAGGGCGGCTGGAGTCTTTGACAGTTTTTAGGGCCTTCCACTGACAGCACCTGGTATAGAGGTCCTGGATGGCAGGAAGCTTGGCCCCAGAGGATGTATTTTTTTATTTCACATTTATTTAAACTGGTAGGCCAGTTGAGAGCAAGTTCTCATTTACATCTGTGACCTGGTAAAAATAAAGCAAAGCAGTGTGACACAAACAACAACACAGAGTTACACATGGAATAAACAAACATACACTTTTTATATTGTGTTATTGACTGTATGCAATAAATTGGCCATAGTGACAAAATAATTACAATTTAGCAATATAAACACACGAGTCATAGATGTGCAGAAGATGAATGTGCAACTAGAGATACTGGGGTGCAAAGGAGAATAAAAAAATAACAGTATGGGGATGAGGTAGTTGGATGGGCTATTTACAGATGGGCTATGTACAGGTACAGTGATCTGTGAGCTGCTCTGACAGCTGGTGCTTAAAGCTAGTGAGGGAGATATGAGTCTCCAGCTTCAGGGATTTTTTTTTGTTCCAGTCATTGGCAGCAGAGAACTGTAAGGAAAGGCGGCAAAAAAGAGGAATGGCTTTGGGGGTGACCAGTGAAATATACCTGCTGGAGCGCATGCTATGGGTGGGTGCTGCTATGATGACCAGTTAGCTGAGATAAGGCGGGGCTTTACCTAGCATATATACGACCTGGAGCCAGTGGGAATATGTAGCGAAGGCCAGCCAACGAGAGCATACAGATTGCAGTGGTGAACCATGCGAGGCAGTAATTTGAGACCAAGTCTGCCGATAAGAATGCGGTGATTGACAGAATCGAAAGCCTTGGCCAGGTTGATGAAAACGGCTGCACAGTACTACTGTCTTTTATCTGTGGCAGTTATGATATTGTTGAGGACCTTGGCTGAGATCAGCTCGGAAACCAGATTGCATAGTGGAGAAGGTACGGTGGGATTCGAAATGGTCGGTGATCTGTTTGTTAACTTGGCTTTTGAAATCTTTAGAAAGGCAGGGTAGGATAGGTCACTAACAGTTTGGGTCGAGAGTGTCTCCCCCTTTGAGGAGGGGGATGACAACGGCAGCTTTCCAATCTTAACGGATCTCAGATGATACGAAAGAGAGGTTGGACAGGCTAGTAATAGAGATTTCAACAATTTTGGCAGATCATTTTAGAAAGAGAGGGTCTAGGCCAGCTGATTTGTTGGGATCCAGATTTTGCAGCTCTTTCAGAACATCAGCAGTCTGGATTTGGGTGAAGGAGAAGGGTTGGAAAGTTGCTGCGGGGGGTTAGTGGGCGAGGTAGTGGTAGCCAAGTGGAAAGCTTGGCCAGCCGTAGAAAAAATGCTTATCGTAGATTTATTGGTGGTGACAGTGTTTCCTAGCCTCAGTGCAGTGGGCAGCTGGGAGGAGGTGCTCTTATTCTCCATGGACTTTACAGTGTCCCAAGACTTTTTTGGAATTAGTGCTACAGGATGCAAATTTCTGTTTGTAAAAGCTAGCCTTAGCTTTCCTGACTGACTGAGCATATTGGTTCCTGACTTCCCTGAAAAGTTGCATTTCACGGGGGCTATTCGATGCTAATGCAGTATGCCACAAGATGTTTTTGTCCTGGTCAAGGGCAGTCAAGTCTGGAGTGAACAAAGGGCTATATCTGTTCTTAGATCTACATTTTGTGGCATGCTTACTTAAGATGGCGAGGAAAGCACTTTTAAAGAACAACCAAGTATCCTCTACTGATGGGATGAGGTCAGTATCCTTCCAGGATACCCAGACCATGTCGATTAGAAAGGCCTGCTCACTGAAGTGTTTTAGGGAGTGTTTGACAGTGATGAGGGGTGGCCGTTTGACCGCAGGCCCATTACGGACGCCGGCAGTGATTGCTGAGATCCTGGTGAGGCCCATTACGGACGCCGGCAATGAGGCAGTGATTGCTGAGATCCTGAAGACAGCAGAGGTGTATTTAGAGGGCAAGTTGGTCAGGATGATACCTATGAGGGTGCCCATGTTTATGGATTTGGGGTTGTCCCTGGTAGAATCCTTGATAATTTGTGTTATCAATTCACATATGGTGTCCAGGGCACAGATGGGGGTTGAGGGGGGGGGTCTATAGCAAGCGGCAACATTGAGAGTCTTATTTCTGGAAAGTTGGATTTTCAACAGCAGACATCAGGGTTGGGCATCAGGGTTGGCGGAGTGTACTGAAGCAGTGAATAAAACAAACTTAGGGTGGAGGCTTCTGATGTTAACATGCATGAAGCCAAGGCTTTTATGGTTGCAGAAGTCAACAAATGAGAGCGCCTGGGGAATAGGTCTTATGCTGGGGGCTACAGGGGCTAGGTTAACCTCTACATCACCAGAGGAACAGAGGAGGAGTAGGATAAGGGTTAGACTAAAGGCTATATGAACTGGTCGTCTAGTGCATTGGGAACAGATGATGAAAGGAGCAGATTTCTGGGCATGGTAGAATAGATTCAGGGCATAATGTACAGACAAGGGTAGGGTGCGAGTACAGTGGGGATAAACGTAGGCATTGAGTGACAATGAGAATTTGGAGACATCTCTGGAGACACAAGCTAAGCCAGGTGAGGTCTCATGTGTGGGGTGTGTGACAAAAGAGCTATCTAAGGCATGTTGAGCTGGACTAGGGGCTCTACAGTGAAATAAAACAACTACCCTAAACAGCAGAAGACCAGGCATATTGACATTAGAGAGATTTATGTGTAGCTCGTGTGATCATAGGGTCCAATGAGCAGCAATAGGTGAGTCCAGTAGTCACTACTATGCTAGGCGAGTGGAAGTCGCAGCATTCGGAAAGCTAGCGGGCCGGGGCTAGCAGATGGGTCTTAGGTGACATCGCAATGGAAAAGCCTGTTGAAACCACACCGGAAGATTATGTCGGCAGACCAGTCATGATGGATCGGCGAGGCTCCATGTCGACAATTAAGGGTCAAAGCCAATTGGGAAAAGAGGTATTGTAGCCCATGAATTAGAGGGTATACCTCTTCGGCTAGCCGGGAGATGGGCCTAGCTCGAGGCTAGCTCAAGGCTAACTCGAGGCTAGCTCAAGGTGCTTGCTTCAGGACAGAGGCGTTAGCCAGCGGTAGCCACACGGTTGCAGCTAGCTAGTTGCGATGATCCGGTGTAATGGTCCAGAGGTTGCGGCAGGAATCCGGTGATGTGGTGGAGAAAAGCTGTCCGTTATGCTTTGGGTTGCGCTGTGCAAACTGGCAGGTATTGACCGAGCTAAAGCTGGCTGGTCTCCAAGGTGAATACCTCTAGCCGTGGCTAACAGTGACAAATAGCTAGTAGCTAGTTAGCTGGCTAGCTGCTGATGGAGGTTCCAGCTATAACGTATAAAAAAGAGCAGATCCGTACCACATTGGGTAAGGCAGGTCGCAGGAAAGTATATTTAGATCGTAGGTGGAAAGTGAGATGAAAATATATACGAAAAAAACGATGAAACCGACTATTTACATGGGACAAGAAGGGACAAGACAAACACACGTCCGACTGCTACGCCATCTTGGATCTTGACCCTTGACCCTCTTTGTGTTAGGATTAGGGGTTCTGGTTAAGGGTAGGTATCGGTGTCAGTTCATTGTCCCTTTTCTTTGTGTTATACAGTATTGGAGGTTATGGAACTTATCAAGATGTCATCACACTTGCAAGTAAGTTACAATATAAGTGTTACTGTTTTCATTACCAGAGATAAAATTGAATTGAAAATGAACATAACATACATGTTTAGAATTGCTCTTTGCATATTTTTGGTTTTCAGTTTTAAAGGGGGGGGGGGGCAGGGGGGCCAGTGCCCCTGTGACAACAATTTTGGACCCCCTTGTGGCCCCCCTAGATGTGGAGTATGAAATAATTTTTACATAACTAATTGTTGCTATCGTTCTTTTTTTACATCCGTTATTAGACAGTGGCAACGATGATGATTATGAACATGGCCTTTTGCCTGCTAATGCCTGCAAGGCAGTGAAGAAAACGATATGACAACAATTACATCTAATGTAACTGGCCCCTCTAACAGTACAACTGGCCAAGCTTGTCCCCCCCCCCCCCCCCCCCCCAGTTGAAATGGTCTAGAACCGCCACTGACATGAGTAAGGTTCTATTTCTCTGTGGTTCCAGACATTTTCAAGCTGTTTAACCCCGAGCTGCTGGGTCCGGCTCCACGGTGGACGCTCCATGGCTTCCCTACTAGCATCAATGAGACAGGATTCAACTTTGCTGTGACAGGACACAACTCTCTGTGAGGGACTGACTGAATGGCTTGTGAAATAACAAGCAGTGTGTACTTTGGGTTCAAATGTTTGTTTATTAACTTTCATAACTATGATAACACTTTATTACTGACGCAAAACCAATGAACCTCAAAGCTTTTTCCAGATAAGTGTGTGTGTGTGTGTGTGTGCGTGTGTGTGTGTGTGTGTGTGTGTGTGTGTGTGTGTGTGTGTAACAAGAGAGAGCTAGATGGTTTGGTCTGAATATATGTTAAATCATTAATATTTTATTGATGTTTTTTCCCCTCAGGAATGTCTCTGACCAGACCAGACATATGATCGACACGTTTAGGTCCTACCCAGTAAGCCTCATCACTGTTCACAGACACCTTCCTATTGGCTAATTGTATTTATTATTGACTCTTCCTGGTGTCCAGCAAAATTAAGGCAGTTTATACAATTTTAAAAACATTACAATACATTCACAGATGTCACAACACACTGTGTGCCCTCAGGCCCCTACTCCACCACTACACCACATCTAGTGTGTGTGTGTGTGTTGCTTCACAGTCCCCGCTGTTCTATAAGGGGTTTTATCTGTTTTTTAAATGTAATTTTACTGCTTGCGTGAGATACCTGATGTGGAATAGAGTTCCATGTAGTCATGGCTCTATGTAGTACTGTGCGCCTCCCATAGTCTGTTCTGGACTTGGGGACTGTGAAGAGACCTCTGGTGGCATGTCTTGTGGGGTATGTATGGGTGTCTGAGCTGTGTGCCTGTAGTTTAGACAGACAGCTCGGTGCATTCAACATGTCAATACCTCTCATAAAAAAAGTAGTGATGAAGTCAATCTCTCCTCCTCTTTCAGCCAGGAGAGATTGACATGCATATTATTAATATTAGCTCTCTGTGTACATCCAAGGGCCAGCCGTGCTGCCCTGTTCTGAGCCAATTGCAAGTCATTTTTTGTGGCACCTGACCACATGACAGAACAGTAGTCAGGATGCGACAAAACTAGGGCCTGTAGAACCTGCCTTGTTTATAGTGTTGTTAAGAAGGCAGAGCATCACTTTATTATAGACAGACTTCTCCCCATTTTAGCTACTACTGCATCAATATGTTTTGACCATGTTTACAATCCAGGGTTACTCCAAGCAGTTTAGTCATCTCAACTTGCTCAATTTCTACATGATTTATTACAAGATTTAGTTGAGGTTGAGGGTTTAGTGAGTGTTTTGTTCCAAATACAATGCTTTAAGTTTTAGAAAAATGTAGGACTAACTTATTTCTTGCCACCCACTCTGAAACTAACTGCAGCTCTTTGTTGAGTGTTGCAGTCATTTCAATTTATGTAGTAGCTGACGTGTATATCAAATCAAATCAAATGTATTTATATTTAACTCTCTAGAAAGGCCAAAACCTAGGAAGAAACCTAGAGAGGAACCAGGCTATGCGGGGTGGCCAGTCCTCTTCTGGCTGTGCCGGGTGGAGATTATAACAGAACATGGCCAAGATGTTCAAATGTTCATAAATAACCAGCATGGTCAAATAATAATAATCACAGTAGTTGTCGAGGGTGCAGCAAGTCAGCACCTCAGGAGTAAATGTCAGTTGGCTTTTCATAGCCAATCATTCCGAGTATCTCTACCACTCCTGCTGTCTCTAGAAAGTTGAAAACAGCATGTCTGGGACAGGTAGCACGTCCGGTGAACAGGTCAGGATTCCATAGCCGCAGACAGGAGAAGTACTCCAGATATAACAAACTGACCCTAGCACCCCCGTCACATAAACTACTGCAGCATAAATACTGGAGGCTGAGACAGGAGGGGTCAGGAGACACTGTGGCCCCATCCGATGATGCCCCCGGACAGGGCCAAACAGGAAGGATATAACCCCACCCACTTTGCCAAAGCACAGCCCCCACACCACTATCTTCAACCACTAACTTACCATCCTGAGACAAGGCCGAGTATAGCCCACAAAGATCTCCACCACGTCACAACACAAGGGGGGGGGCGCCAACCCAGACAGGAAGATCACATCAGTGACTCAACCCAATCAAGTGACGCACCCCTCCTAGGGACGGCATGAAAGAGCACCAGTAAGCCAGTGACTCAGCCCCTGTAATAGGGTTAGAGGCAGAGAATCCCAGTGGAAAGAGGGGAACCGGCCAGGCAGAGACAGCAAGGGCGGTTCATTGCTCCAGAGCCTTTCCGTTCACCTTCACACTCCTGGGCCAGACTACACTCAATCATATGACCCACTGAAGAGATGAGTCTTCAGTAAAGACTTAAAGGTTGAGACCGAGTCTGCATCTCTCACATGGGTAGGCAGACCATTCCATAAAAATTGAGCTCTTTAGGAGAAAGTCTTTAGCACTAACTGAAGTTTATTTAGTGCTTTATCCGGGTAGCCGGGAAGTAGAGCATTGCAGTAGTCTAACCTAGAAGTAACAAAAGCATGGATTAATTTTTCTGCATCATTTTTGGACAGAAACTTTCAGATTTTTGCAATGTTGCGTAGATGGAAAAAGCTCTCCTTGAAACAGTCTTGATATGTTTGTCAAAAGAGAGATCAGGGACCAGAGTAACGCCGAGATCCTTCACAGTTTTATTTGAGACAACTGTATAACCATTAAGATTAATTGTCAGATTCAACAGAAGATCTCTTTGTTTCTTGGGACCTAGAACAAGCATCTCTCTTTTAAAAGTAGAAAGTCTGCAGCCATCCACTTCCTTATGTCTGAAACACAGACTTCTAGCGAGGGCAATTTTGGGGCTTCACCATGTTTCATTGAAATGTAAAGCTGTGTGTCATCCGCATAGCAGTGAAAGTTAACATTATGTTTTCGAATGACATCCCCAAGAGGTAAAATATACAGTGAAAACAATAGTGGTCCTAAAACGGAACCTTGAGGAACACCGAAATTTACAGTTGATTTGTCAGAGGACAAACCATTCACAGAGACAAACTGATATCTTTCCGACAGATAAGATCTAACCCAGGCCAGAACTTGTCCGTGTAGACCAATTTGGGTTTCCAATCTCTCCAAAAGAATGTGGTGATCGATGGTATCAAAAGCAGCACTAAGGTCTAGGAGCACGAGGACAGATGCAGAGCCTCGGTCTGATGCCATTAAAAGGTCATTTACCACCTTCACAAGTGCAGTCTCAGTGCTATGATGGAGTCTCAAACCAGACTGAATCATTTCGTATACAAGTGGAGGCTATATACAGGGAGTACCGGTACAGATGTGTGCGGGGGGGGCGGTTAGTTGAGGTAATTGCGGTAATATGTACATGTAGGTAGAGTTAAAGTGACTATGCATAGATAATAAACAGAGAGTAGCAGCAGCGTAAAAGAGGGGTCTGGGTAGCCCTTTGATTAGCTGTTCAGTAGTCTTATGGCTTGGGGGTAGAAGCAGTTAAGAAGCCTTTTGAACCTCGACTTGGCGCTCCAGTACCACTTGCCGTGGAGTAGCAGAGAGAACAGTCTATGACTAGGGCGGCTGGAGTCTTTGACAGTTTTTAGGGCCTTCCTCTGATAGCACCTGGTATAGAGGTCCTGGATGGCAGGAAGCTTTGCCCCAGAGGATGTATTTTTAGTTAACCCACTTCAGTTAACCCACTGTTCCTAGGCCGTTATTGAAAAGAAGAATTTGTTCTTAACTGACTTGCCTGGTTAAATAAAGGTAAAATACAATAAAAATCTGAGAAGTTGGTGAACCATGCGAGGCAGTAATTTGAGACCAAGGCTACTGAGTCTGCCGATAAGAATGCAGTGATTGACAGAGTCGAAAGCCTTGGCCAGGTCGATGAAAACGGCTGCACAGTGCTACTGTCTTTTATCCGTGGCAGTTATGATATTGTTGAGGACCTTGAGCGTGGCTGAGATCAGCTCGGAAACCAGATTGCATAGTGGAGAAGGTACGGTGGGATTCGAAATGGTCGGTGATCTGTTTGTTAACTTGGCTTTCGAAATCTTTAGAAAGGCAGGGTAGGATAGATGTAACAGTTTGGGTCGAGAGTGTCTCCCCCTTTGAAGAGGGGGATGACTGCGGCAGCTTTCCAATCTTAAGGGATCTCAGATGATACGAAAGAGAGGTTGGACAGGCTAGTAATAGGGGTTTCAACAATTTTGGCAGATAATTTTAGAAAGAGAGGGTCTAGGCCAGCTGATTTGTTGGTATCCAGATTTTGCAGCTCTTTCAGAACATCAGCAGTCTGGATTTGGGTGAAGGAGAAGGGTTGGAAATTTGCTGCAGGGGGTTAGTGGGCGGGGTAGTGGTAGCCAGGTGGAAAGCATGCCCAGCCGTAGAAAAAATGCTTATTGAAATGATCGATTATCGTAGATTTATTGGTGGTGACAGTGTTTCCTAGCCTCAGTGCAGTGGGCAGCTGGGAGGAGGTGCTCTTATTCTCCATGGACTTTACAGTGTCCCAAGACATTTTTGGAATTAATGCTACAGGATGCACATTTCTTTTTGAAAAAGCTAGCCTTAGCTTTCCTGACTGACTGTGTAAATTGGCTCCTGACTTCCCTGAAAGTTTCATTTCGCTGGGGCTATTCGATGCTAATGCTGTACGCTACAGCATTAGCATCGATTTTTGTGCTGGTTAAGGGCAGTCAAGTCTGGGGTGAACAAAGGGGTACATCTGTTGTTAGTTCTCCATTTTTTGCTTGCATGCTTTTGCTTGCATGCTTACTTAAGATTATGAGGAAAGCACTTTTAAAGAGCAACCTCTACTGAAGGGATGAGGTCAATATCCTTCCAGCATACCCAGGCCAAGTTGATTAGAAAGGCCTGCTCACTGAAGTGTTTTAGGGAGTGTTTGACAGTGATGAGGGGTGGTTGTTTGACCAGGGACCCATTTTGGACACAGGCAATGAGGCAGTGATTGCTGAGATCCTAGTTGAAGACAGCAGAGGTGTATGTAGAGGGCAAGTTGGTCAGGAGGATATCTTTGAGGGTTCCCATGTTTACGAATTTAGGGTTGTTCCTGGTAGGTTCCTTGATCATTTGTGTGAGATTGAGGGCATCTAGCTTAGATTTTAGGATGGCTGGGGGGTTAAGCTTATCCCAGTTTAGGTCACCTAACAGTACAAACTCTGAAGATAGATGGGGGGCAATCAATTCACATATGGTGTTCAGGGCACAGCTGGGGGCTGAGGGGGTTTTATAACAAGCAACAACGGTGAGAGACTAATTTCTGGAAAGGTGGATTTTTTTGTTGGTTTAGGCACAGACCTGGATAGTATGACAGAACTTTGCAGGCTATCTCTGCAGTAGATTGCAACTCCTCCCCATTTGGCAGTTCTATCTTGACGGAAAATGTTGTAGTTGGTGATGGAAATTTCGGAATTTTTGGTGGCCTTCCTAAGCCGGGATTCAGACACGGCTAGGACATCAGGGTTGGCGGAGTGTGCTAAAGCAGTGAATAAAACAAACTTGGGAAGAAGAAGTCAACAAATAAGAGCACCTGGGGAATAGGTGTGGTGCTGGGGGCTGCAGGGCCTGGGTTAACCTCTACATCACCAGAGGAACAGAGGAGGAGTAGGATAAGGGTACGGCTTAAGGCTATATGAACTGGTCGTCTAGTGCGTTGGGAACAGAGAATGAAAGGAGCAGATTTCTTGCCGTGGTAGAATAGATTCAGAGCATAATGTGCAGACAAGGGTATGGTAGGATGTGAGTACAGTGGAGGTAAATCTAGGCATTGAGTGACAATGAGAGCGGTTGCGCCACTGGAGGCACAAGTTAAGCCAGGTGAGGTCTCTGCATGTGTGGAGGGAGGGTGTGACAAAATAGCTATCTAAGTCATTTAGGGTGGGGCTGGGGGCTCTACAGTGAGAGAAAAAAAAATAACCTAAACAGCGGAAGACAAGGCATATTGACATTAAGGAGAGGCATGAGTTGCCAAGTGATCATAGGGTCCAATGAGCAGCGATAGGTGAGTCAGGGGGATGTTCGTTAGTTGCTACTAAGCAACCTGGAGACACGGCGGTTCAGAAAGCTAGCGGGCCGTGCCAGCAGATGGATCTTCGGCGACGTCACAACGGAAAAGCCTGTTGAAAACACCTCAGAAGATTACGTCGGCAGACCAGTCGTGATCGACTGTCAGGGCCTTGTGTCGGCAATAAAGGGTCCAGGCCAATTGGCAAAAGCGGTATTGGTGCCCAAGAATTAGCTGGTGGACTTCTTTGGCTAGCCGGGAGATGGGCCTAGCTCGAGGCTAGCTCAAGGCTAACTGGTGCTTATTTCGGGACGAAGACGTTAGCCAGGAGTAGCCAATCGGATTGCAGCTAGCTGCGATGATCCGGTGTAAAGGTCCAAAGCTTGCGGTACGAATCCGGAGATGTGGTAGAGAAAAAGCAGTCTGATATGCTTTGGGTTGATATCGCGCTGTGCAGACTGGCAGGTATTGACCGAGCTGAGGCTGGCTGATGTCCGAGTTAACGGTGAGGACCGCTAGCAGTGGCTAACTGACTGAATAGTAGCTAGCTCGCTGGCTAGCTTCTGATGGAGGTTCTGGTTCTAAGGTATAAAAATAGCAGATACGTACCACATTGGGTGAGGCGAGTTACATGAGAGTATATTCCGTCCTTAGATGGAAAGTGAGATTAAAATATATACTAAATATATACCCCAAAAAAATTGTAAAAGGATATTTACACAGGACAGGACGGGACAAGACTAAATGTCCGACTGCTACGCCGTCTTGGACTTGTAGCTGTAATTGCTGCCAAAGGTGGCTCTGACTTTGGGGGGGTGAATAGCAATGCATGCTCAAGTCTTCTATTTTTTTTGTCTTATTTCTTGTTTGTTTCACACACAATTTTTTGGGGGGGGATCTTCAAAGTGGTGGGCATGTTGTGTAAATCAAATGATACAATCTCCCCAAAAATCCATTTTAATTCCAGATTGTAAGGCAACAAAATAGGAAAAATTCCAAGGGGAGTGAATACTTTTGCAAGCCACTGTATGTAAATGTGATATTTCAATTTTTTATTTGGAAATTAGCAAAATTTCTAAACTTGTTTTGGCTTTGTCATTATGGTTATTGTGTGTAGATTGATGAGGAGGGGAAACTATTTAATATATTTTAAGGCTGTAACAAAAGTGTTTCGTTATCGGAGAAATACGGGACGTGTGGAGGGCCGTTACAAGGCTGGACACTTCCAGAAACTGTACGTTTTCGGACTTGTGCACTGGAGTGTTCAAGTCGTAAGTGTGCCTTTCCATGCAGAGATTAACTACAAAATGCATTTATATTACATAATATTACTATATTTCAGGGTCTGAACTACAAAGAAGATTGGAAGCTGGTGACAGTCCTTATTGGAATGAATGACATCTGTGATTATTGTAAAAACAAAGTAAGGCAATGTATTTTTTCATAGATTGTTGAATATAAAGTCCCTCATACCTATTAGATAGTCACTCCTACACATTAGATACAGTCAATCCTGCCCAGTAGATGCAGTCACTCCTGCCCAGTAGATGCAGTCACGCCTGCCCAATAGATGCAGTCACGCCTGCCCAGTAGATGCAGTCACGCCTGCCCAGTAGATGCAGTCACGCCTGCCCAGTAGATGCAGTCACGCCTGCCCAGTAGATGCAGTCACTCCTGCCCAGTAGATGCAGTCACTACTGCCCAGTAGATGCAGTCACTACTGCCCAGTAGATGCAGTCACTCCTGCCCAGTAGATGCAGTCACTCCTGCCCAGTAGATGCAGTCACTCCTGCCCAGTAGATGCAGTCACTCCTGCCCATTAGCCTTTCTGCCCTACTTTAGATACATTGCCATGTTTGTTAACTAAACCAGATTATCTGACAGAGTAATTAACGGTGTATATTAAACAGGAAAATACTGCACTGCTGTTCTCACGGCTGTAAAACTGATACGGTTTATTAATATTCCAGACTCTCTTCTCAGCGGACAACTTCATCTACTACATGACAGAGATGCTTGACACAATGATGAATGAGGTATGACAGATGCTTGACACAATGATGAACGAGGTATGACAAATGCTTGACACAAAAATGAACGAGGTATGACCGATGCTTGACACGATGAGGAACGAGGTATGACAGATGCTTGACACGATGAGGAACGAGGTATGACAGATGCTTGACACGATGATGAACGAGGTGTGACAGATGCTTGACACGATGATGAACGAGGTGTGACAGAAATGCTTGACACGATGATGAACGAGGTGTGACAGAAATGCTTGACACGATGATGAACGAGGTATGACAGATGCGTGACACGATGAACGAGATATGACAGATGCGTGACACGATGATGAACGTGGTATGACAGATGCTTGAAACAATGATGAACGAGGTATATTCAAGTTATTTTGTAACATTTTATTATGCACTGAAGGTGATTCTATTTTGTTGTCCTTTGTTCTTCACTGATTTCTCTTTCCGTCTCTTTTCTCTCCCCCCTCTTTCTCTCTCTCTTCTCTCTCCCACTTCTCTCTTCCCCCTCTCTTCTTCCTCTCTCTCTTCTTCCTCTCTCTCTTCTTCCTCTCTCTCTTCTCCCTCTCTCTCTTCTCCCTCTCTCTCTTCCGCCTCTCTCTCTTCCGCCTCTCTTCTCCCTCTCTCTTTCTTTCTCTCTCTTTCTCGTTCTTTTTCTCTCGCTTTCTCGTTCTTTTTCTCTCGCTTTCTCTCGCTTTCTCTCTCTCTCTTTCTCTCTCTCTTTCTCTCTCTCTCTCTCTCTCTCTCTCTAACTCAGGTCCCTAGGATGATAGTGAACATCGTTCAGATCCTTCCCATGGAGACTCTCAGAGAAGTTCAGAGGCCCTCCATCGGCTGTGAACTCCAAAAGTAGGACTGCTCTCCCTAACCTTGATACAATTCCACTCAAGTGTCTTTAAATGTTGTAATCTCTACCACGAAGTTTCTGCTCCCACTTGGTGGTACCAGGGGATAAATCTACCGACCTGAAGGAACTAGGGTTAGAGGTTAGGGGTTGGGGTTAAATTACTGAAATGTTGTAATCTCTACCAAGGAGGTTCTGCTCCTGCTTGGTGTTACCAGAGGATAACTCTACTGACCTGAAGGAACTTATAGAACTCAACTTTGAATTTCAGGTGTGTGTTGATACAGCCCTCTATCCAAGGGGTGGGCAACTCCAGTCCTCAAGGGCCTGATTGGGGCCCACCCCTGCTCTCTCCCAGCATGCAGCCTGTGTGTACACTTCCCTATCTTCCACTGAGTACCCTTGACATGATACTCTATTGATACCTATCTTCCATTGTGTTTCCAGTCATGATACTCTATTTATACCTATCTCTCATTGTGTTTCTAGTGGAGGCTGGAGAAGCTTCTGGAAAGCGACCGCTTCTTCAAAGAGGACTTTGCTGTGGTTCTGCAGCCCTATCTTCAAAACGCCCAGCCACCAAGACTGCCTGTTCGTTCCCTACCCATGAACCTCTAACTCCTAACCACTAACCCCTAACATCTAACCCCTACCTACAACACACAGAACCACCAAGACGATCTGTTCGTTCTCTAACCACTAACCTCTACCTACAACAAGCTCAACCAGACTAATCGTTTGTTCCTTCAGGACAAAGAGTTCGATCTTGGTTTCATCAGACCAGAAAATCTTGTTTCTCATGGTCTGAGAATCCTTTTGGTAAACTCCAAGCGGGCTGTCATGTGCCTTTTACTGAGGAGTGGCTTCCGTCTGGCCACTCTATCATAAAGGCCTGATTGGTGGAGTGCTGCAGCGATGGTTGTCCTTCTGGAAGGTTCTCTCATCTCCACAGAGGAACTCTGGAGCTCTGTCAGAGTGACCATCGGGTTCTTGGTCACCTCCCTGACCAAGGCCCTTCTCCCCTGATTGCTCAGTTTGGCCGGGCGGCCAGCTCTAGGAAGAGTCTGGGTGGTTCCAAACTTCTTCCATTGAAGAATGATGGAGGCCACTGTGTTATTGGGGACCTTCAATGCTGCAGGCATTTTTTGGTACCCTTCCCCAGATCTGTGCCTCGACACAATCC
This sequence comes from Oncorhynchus mykiss, assembly GCF_013265735.2. Classification (NCBI taxonomy): domain Eukaryota; kingdom Metazoa; phylum Chordata; class Actinopteri; order Salmoniformes; family Salmonidae; genus Oncorhynchus; species Oncorhynchus mykiss. The sequence continues at coordinate 66,958,715 of NC_048583.1, forward strand.
TGTCTCAGAGCTCTACGGACAATTCCTTCAACCTCATGGCTTGTTTTTTCTCTCTGACATGCACTGTCAACAGTGACACCTGTTATAGGATGCACCTGAGCTCAGTTTCTAGTCTCATAGTAAAGGGTCTGAATACCAATTTAAATAAGGTATTTTTTTAAATGTAAATGTTTATTTCTAAAAACCTGTTTTCGCCTTGTCATTAAGGGGTATTGTGTGTAGATTGATGAGGATTTATTTAATCAATTTTAGAATAAGGCTGTAACGTAACAAAATGCAGAACAAGGGAAGGGGTCTGAATGCTTTCTGAATGCGCTGTAAGTAACTCTAAATGAAGCATATAGGAGTACCTGTAACTCTAAATGAAGCATATAGGAGTACCTGTGTCTATACTATAAACATACTATAAATATAAACATACATACTATAAATAATGCCATGGAATTCTGAGCAACTCTTGCCTGCTAAAAGAGCTAGTGTAGCCCACAGCCATTTGGATTAGCCAGATCAGGACCTAACATAAAGACAACTCAGAGTATGCTATTCTATTCTTCTGTAATAGACTACATTTTCTTCATATCATGCTTCTTTAGACCTTTCTAAAATAAATAATGGATTTATTGTGAAGGTGTAGGCTATATTACATGGGTTTATTAGACTTTTTACATAACCCATTAAATCCAATCAAATCAAGTGTTATTTGTCACGTGCTGAATACAACAGGTGTAGTAGACCTCACAGTGAAATGCTGAATACAACAGGTGTAGTAGACCTCACAGTGAAATGCTGAATACAATAGGTTACCAAGAAATGTTTACTTACAAGCCCTTAACCAACAATACAGTTAAAAAAAATAGAGTTAAAAAAATATTTACTAAATAAATGAAAGTAAAAAATAAAATAAAAAGTAACACCGGGGGAACCGGTACAGAGTCAATGTGCAGGGGTACAGGTTAGTGATGAGACTATATACAGGGGGTACCAGTACATAGTCAATGTGCAGGGGTACAGGTTAGTAATGAGGCTATATACAGGGGGTACCAGTACAAAGTCAATGTGCAGGGGTACAGATTAGTTGAGGTAATTTGTACATGTAGGTAGGGGTAAAGTGACTATGCATGGATAATGAACAGCGAGTAGCAGCAGTGTAAAAACAAAATACTCCACGTGGCCATTTGATAAATTGTTCAGCAGTCTTATGGTTTGGGGGTAGAAGCTGTTGCCGCTTGCCGTGAGGTAGCAGAGAGAACAGTCTATGACATGTGTGACTGGAGTCTTACCCCCTAAACCCTAACCTCTAACCCTTACCCCCTAAACCCTAACTTCTAACCCTTACCTACAACACGCCCAACCACAAAGATTTACACAGTATTCGTTTCCTTACCCCTAACTCACACCTACAACAAGCCCATCCACCAAGATTAAATGTTTGTTCCCTAACCCTTACCCCCTAAACCCTAACCTCTAACCCTTACCCCCTAAACCCTAACTTCTAACCCTTACCTACAACACGCCCAACCACAAAGATTTACACAGTATTCGTTTCCTTACCCCTAACTCACACCTACAACAGGCCCAAACACCAAGACTAACTGCTCGTTCCCTAACCCCTACCCCCTAAGCCCTACCTACAACATTCCCAACCACCAAGACTACCTGTTTTTGTTCCCTAACACCTACCTATGCTACAACAGACTGCCTATTCGTTCCCAAACCCCTACCTACGCCCCACCCAACAACCGAGACTGCCTATTCGTTCCCTAACCCCACCTACCCTCCAACCGAGGCTGCCTGTTTGTTCCCTACCCTCTAACCTCTAACCCCTGATCTCTAACCCCTTCCTACAACATGGCCAACCATCAAGATTTACACAGTATTCAATAAATCAAGTCGATCTGCTACATCTATGATTTACTAAATAACTGAATCACTTAAAAAATAATATGTTTTAGCATAGTACCCTTGATAAATTAATGACCGTCTGTTATTGATTTTCACTTTAGGATGGACAAATAGATCTCAGCTTTTTCACCGCAGACTGTTTCCACTTCAGAGTGAAGGGCCACGAGGAGCTGGCCAAGGGTTTATGGAACAACATGGTGAGTTAGGGGTCAAGGCTAGGAGGTGGACAGGGGACTATGGAACAACATGGTGAGTTAGGGGTTAAGGTTATGTGCTGGCCAAGGGACAATGAAACCACATGGTGAGTTAGGGGTTAAGGTTAGGAGCTGGCCAAGGGACGATGAAACAACATGGTGAGTTAGGGGTTAGGGGGTTAGGATTTAGGGGTTTGGGTTAGCAGTTGGGACTATGAAACAACATGGTGACTTAGGGGTTAAGGGGTTAGGATTTAGGGGTTTGGGTTAGCAGTTGGGACTATGAAACCACATGGTGAACCCTCTTAACCTTTCTATGTTAAATAACGGTATGGGAAAATATTGCATACATTTTTTTGCGAAGAGAACACCAAGGTGTGTTTTGTTAATTTGAGCATGTCCTCCCATTTTTTTCCAGTTCCAACCGGAGGGACAAAAAGAGTTGGTGTACACATTCTCAAACCCTGTCAAACTCATCTGCCCACCCAAGGTACTTGTATTGTATTTATTATGGATCCACATTAGTTCCTACCGAGGAAGCAGCTACTCTTCCTGGGGTTTATTATGGATCCCCATTAGTTCCTGCCAAGGCAGCAGCTACTCTTCCTAGGGTTTATTATGGGTCCCCATTAGTTCCTGCCAAGGCAGCAGCTACTCTTCCTGGGGTTTATTATGGATTCCCATTAGTTCCTGCCAAGGTAGCAGCTACTCTTCCTGGGATCCTGCAAAATTAAGACAGTCCTATACAATTTTAAAAACAACAGATTTCACAACAAATTAAGTGTTACTCTACTACCACCTATCTACAACACAAAATGTGTACGTGTGTATAGTGCATATGTTATAGTGTGTGTGTGTGTGTGTATGTGTACAGTATGCATGTGTCTGTGTGTGTGTCTCTAAGATGGCGCAAACAGACATGACCGCTCTGCTTCTGGCTCCAAAGCAACTTTGCAGTATTTTTTTTATTTTTGTGTGTTATGTATAACGTTATTGGCCCAGAACGTTTTTTGCATTATTACATTCAACCAGAAATAACTTTTGGATATCAGAGCGATGGTAATTCACCAACATTCCGACCAGAAGTTCGACCGAATTGTTCGTACCCCCCAAGGCAATTGAATTTATCTCAGACGCTGCTCCAAAATGCAGCCTTCGGAGAAGAGGTTTTCGGAGTGGACTTCTAGTTCGACTCAGGAGGCGTGCACACCATCCACCGCTTCCGAGTATATTACTCACTAATGTTCAGTCTCTGGAAAATAAAGTAGATGAACTCAGGGCGAGGATCTATATCTATATCCGGAGAGAGCCAGCTATGTTCTCGGTACATTGCGCAGACAGCAATAAAGATTGTCGTAATGTACAGAAACTCAAGACCTTTTGTTCACCTAGAATACCTCACAATCAAATGCTAACCGTGTTACCTCCCAAGAGAATTCTCTTCGGTTATATTAACAGCCCATGTATATTCCCCCTCAAGCCGATACCACGACGTCCCTCAAAGAACTACAGTGGACTTTGTGTAAACTGGAAACCACATATCCCGAAGCCACAATTATTTGTAGCTGGGAACTTTTAATAAAGAAAAACTCTACCGAAGTTCTATCAACACATTGCCTATAGTGCTTCAAAAACTCTCAACCATTGTTCCATTCCCTTCCGGGATGGCTGCGAGGCACAACCCCAACCTGCCTTCGGGAAATCAGATCACGACTCCATTCTGCTCCTCCCTTCTTATAGGCATGAGGATTGTTTTTATCACATTGACTGGGATATCAATCAATCAGTCAAATGTATTTATAAAGCCCTTCTTACATCAGCTGATGTCACAAAGTGCTGTATAGAAACCCAGCATAAAACCTCAAACAGCAAGTAATGCAGGTGTAGAAGCACGGTGGCTAGGAAAAACTAGGGGAGGGGAGAGAGGGAGAGTGAGAGAGAGAGAGAAGGTGTATTTTTTCTGATTTTACTGCTTGCTTCAGTTACTTGATTGTGGAATAGAGTTCCATGTAGTCATGGCTCTATGTAGTACTGTGTGCCTCCCATAGACTGTTCTGGACTTGGGGACTGTGAAGAGACCTCTGGGAGCATGTCTTGTGGGGTATGCATGGGTCTAACCCTAACAAACAGCTCAGTGAATTCAACATGTCATTACTTCTCACAAAGACCAGCAGTGGTGAAGTCCATCTCTCCTCCGCTTTGAACCAGGAGAGATTGACCTGCATATTATTCATGTTAGCTCTCCGTGTATATTTTAGGGCCAGTCGTGCTGCCCTGTTCTGAGCCAATTGTGATTTTCAGAGGTCCTTCTTTGTGGCACTTGACCACACGACTGACCAGTAGTCCAGGTGCTACAAAACTAGGGCCTGTAGGACCTGCCTTGTTGACAGTGCTGTTAAAAAGGCAGAGCAACGCTATATTATAGACAGACTTCTCCTCATCTTAGCTGTTGTATCAACATGTTTTGACCATGACAGTTTAGAATCCAGGGTTACAACAAGTAGTTTAGTCACCTCAACATGCTCAATTTCTACAATGAGTTGTCATAATGTTGCATCAAATGTATATTATCCTATGGGCATTGGGAGACACAATTTAATTAACTTAATTTATGTCCCTCTAACTGCCCTTCATGGCTCTGTTGATCCTGCAGCTATTGAATGCAGTAATCATGTGCCTATGAACCAGAGATACAGTGGGGAGAACAAGTATTTGATACACTGCCGATTTTGCAGGTATTCCTACTTACAAAGCATGTAGAGGTCTGTAATTTTTATCATAGGTACACTTCAACAAAAATAAAAAAATTCACATTGTATGATTTTTAAGTAATTAATTTGCATTTTATTGCATGACATAAGTTTTTGATCACCTACCAACCAGTATGAATTCCGGCTCTCACAGACCTGTTAGTTTTTCTTTAAGAAGCCCTCCTGTTCTCCACTCATTACCTGTATTAACTGCACCTGTTTGAACTCGTATAAAATAAAATGTAAAATAAAATATAAAATACACCTGTACACACACTCAATCAAACAGACTCCAACCTCTCCACAATGGTCAAGACCAGAGGGCTGTGTAAGGACATCAGGGATAAAATTGTACACCTGCACAAGGCTGGGATGGGCTACAGTACATTAGGCAAGCAGCTTGGTGAGAAGGCAACAACTGTTGGCGCAATTAATAGAAAATGGAAGAAGTTCAATATGACTGTCAATCACCGTCGGTCTGTGGCTCCATGCAAGATCTCACCTCGTGGGGCATCAATGATCATGAGGAAGGTGAGGGATCAGCCCAGAACTACACGGCAGGACCTGGTCAATGACCTGAAGAGAGCTGGGACCACAGTTTTAAAAAAAAAACAGTAACACACTACGCCGTCATGGAGCCAGCACATGTTCAGGCCCGTCTGAAGTTTGCCAATGACCATCTGGATGATGCAGAGGAGGAATGGGAGAAGGTAATGTGGTCTGATGAGACAAAAATAGAGCTTTTTGGTCTAAACTCCACTCGCCGTGTTTGGAGGAAGAAGAAGGATGAGGACAACCCCAATAACACCATCCCAACCGTGAAGCATGGAGGTGGAAACATCATTCTTTGGGGATGCTTTTCTGCAAAGGGGACAGGACGACTGCACCGTATTGACTCCATGCCAGGCACAATAATAAATTCCCCCATTGTATTTACCCAAGATCTCTCTAAACTCCAGGACCACTGACAGCTTTTGTTGTTGTTACCTGATGCAGGACTCTATTGCCAGAGAGGAGACTCTCAGACTGAAAACGCCTCCATTAATTTACAGAAAGATAGTCAATTTGTGCCACAGTTTAGACTACCGATAGATCAGCGTTCTAACTCCCCCTTGTGATAGTGTGGTGTAATAACAGAATGCCACCATCTACCACTAACCGCAGTGGCATAAACTCAAAACTTTTAAAGTAAGAGCCACTGTATTTTATATCAACAGAGAAGTATATTTTCAGGGTGATTTAAAATATTGACTGGCTCTCAACAAGCTGCCCATTCCAGATTTTTTTTTAAAACTGTAACCAGTGCCTGCAACCTGCTTCAGGTTGTCGGTCAACCTATCAGGGTATTTACAAACAGCACAGGAATGAAATCATCATGTATTGATCATATCTTTACTAATGCTGCAGAAATGTGGTTTAAAGCTGTACCAAAATCCATAGGATGTACTGATCACAATATAGTAGCCATATCCAGGAAAACCAAAGTTCTCAAGGCTGAGCCTAATATAGTCTAAAAGAGTTCATACAATACATTTTGTTGTGATTCATATGTTGATGATGTAAAGAACATTTGCTGGTCTGTGGTGTGTAATGAGAAGCAACCAGACGATGCACTTGACAGATTTATGAAATGTATTATTTCAGTTACTTATTTATTTATTTTATTTCACCTTCATTTAACAGGTTGGCTAGTTGAGAACAAGTTCTCAAGTTCTGCAACTGCGACCTGGCCAAGATAAAGCAAAGCAGTTTGACACATACAACAACACAGAGTTACACATGGAATAAACAAAACATACAATCAATAATACAGTAGAACAATCTATATACAGCATGTGCAAATGAGGTAAGATAAGGGAGCTAAGGCAATAAATAGGCCGTAGTGGCAAAGTAATAAAAATATAGCATTTAAACACTGGAATGGTAGGATGTGCAGAAGATGAATGAATGTGCAAGTAGAGATACTGGGGTGCAAATAAATATATACAGTATAGGGATGAGGTAGATAGATGGGCTGTTTACAGATGGGCTATGTACAGGTGCAGTGATCTGTGAGCTGCTCTGACAGCTGGTGCTTAAGCTAGTGAGGGAGATGTGAGTCTCCAGCATCAGTGATTTTTGCAGTTTGTTCCAGTCATTGGCAGCAGAGAACTAGAAGGAAAGGCAACCAAAGGAGGAATTGGCTTTGTGGGTGACCAGAGAGATATACCTGCTGCAGCGCGTGCTACGAGTGGGTGCTGCTATGGTGACCAGTGAACTGAGATAAGGCGGAGCTTTACCTAGCAGAGACTTGTAGATAACCTGTAGCCAGTGGGTTTGGTGACGAGTATGAAGCGAGGGCCAACCAACGAGAGCGTACAGCTCGCAGTGGTGGGTAGTGTATGGGGCTTTGGTGACAAAACGGATAGCACTGTGATAGACTCTATCCAATTTGTTGAGTAGAATGTTGGAGGCTTTTTAATAGATGACATTGCCGAAATCGAGGACCGGTAGGATGGTCAGTTTTATGAGGGTATGTTTGGCAGCATGAGTGAAGGATGCTTTGTTGTGATATAGGAAGCCGATTCTAGATTTAATTTTGGATTGGAGATGCTTAATATGAGTCTGGAAGGAGAGTTTACAGTCTAACCAGACACATAAGTATTTGTAGTTGTCCACGTATTCTAAGTCAGAGCCGTCCAGAGTAGTGATGCGGGCAGGTGCGGGCAGTGATCGATTGAATAGCAAGCATTTAGTTTTACTTGCATTTAAGAGCAGTTGGAGGCCACGGAAGGAGAGTTGTATGGCATTGAAGCTCGTCTGGAGGTTAGTTAACACAGTGTCCAAGGAGGGGCCAGAAGTATACAGAATGATGTCTGCGTAGAGGTGGATCAGAGAATCACCAGCAGCAAGCGCGACATCATTGATGTATAAAGAGAAGAGTCGGCCTGAGATTTGAACCCTGTGGCATCCCCATAGAGACTGCCAGAGGTCCGGACAACAGGCCCTCCGATTTGACACACTGAACTCTATCAGAGAAGTAGTTGGTAAACCAGGCGAGGCAATCATTTGAGAAACCAAGGCTGTCGAGTCTGCCAATAAGAATGTTGTGATTGACAGTCGAAAGCCTTGGCCAGGTCGATGAATACGGCGGCACAGTAATGTCTCTTATTGATGGCGGTTATGATGTCGTTTAGGACCTTGAGCGTGGCTGAGGTGCACCCATGACCAGCTCTGAAACCAGATTGTATAGTGGAGAAGGTACGGTGGGATTCGAAATGGTCGGTAATCTGTCTGTTAACTTGGCTTTCGAAGACCTTAGAAAGACAGGGTAGGAAAGATATAGGTTTGTAGCAGTTTGGGTCTAGAGTTTCTCCCCCTTTGAAGAGGGTGATGACCGTGGCAGCTTTCCAATTTTTGGGATCTCAGACGATACGAAAGAGAGGTTGAACGGGCTAGTAGTAGGGGTTGCAACAATTTCAGAAGATAATTTTGGAGAGGGTCCAGATTGTCTAGCCCGGCTGATTTGTAGGGGTCCAGATTTTGCAGCTCTTTCAGCACATTAGCTATCTGGATTTGGGTGAAGGAGAAATGGTGGGGGCATTGGTGGGTTGCTGTGGAGGGTGCCGGGCAGTTGACAGGGGTAGGGGTAGCCAGGTGGAAAGCATGGCCAGCCGTAGAGAAATGCTTATTGAAATTCTCAATTATTGTGGGTTTATCGGTGGTAAGTGTTTCCTAGCCTCAAAGCTGTGGGCAGCTGGGAGGAGGTTATTTTATTCTCCATGGACTTTACAGTGTTCCAGAACTTTTTTGAGTTTGTACTACAGGATGCAAATTTCTGTTTGAAAAGCTAGCCTTAGCTTTCCTAACTGCCTGTGTATATTTGTTCCTAACTTCCCTGAAAAGTTGCATATCACTGGGGCTATTCGATGCTAATGCAGAATGCCACAGGATGTTTTTGTGCTGGTCAAGGGCAGACAGGTCTGGAGTGAACCAAGGACTATATCTATTCCTCGTTCTAAATGTTTTGAATGGGGCATGCTTATTTATTAAGATGGTGAGGAAGGCACTTTTAAAGAATAACCAGGCATCCTCTACTGATGGGTTGAGGTCAATGTCATGTCATTCCAGGATACCCCGGCCAGGTTGATTAGAAAGGGTTTGACAGTGATGAGGGGTGGTTGTTTGGTCGCAGACCCATTACGGATGCAGGCAATGGGGCAGTGATCGCTGAGATATTGATTGAAACCAGCAGAGGTGTATTTGGAGGGGGAGTTAGTTAGGATGACATCTATGAGGGTGCCCGTGTTTACGGATTTGGAGTTGTACTTGGTAGGTTCATTGATAATTTGTGTGAGATTGAGGGCATCAGGCTTAGATTGTAGGATAGCCGGGGTGTTAAGCATGTCCCAGTTTAGGTCACCTAGTAGCACGAGCTCAGAAGATGGATGGGGGGGCAATCGGTTCACATATGGTGTCGAGGCCACAGTTGGGGGCAGAGGGTGATCTATAGCAAGAGGCAACAGTGAGAGACTTGTTTCTGGAAAGGTGAATTTTTAGAAGTAGAAGCTTGAATTGTTTGGGTACAGACCTGGATAGTAAGACAGAACTCTGCAGGCTATCTTTGCAGTAGATTGCAACACTGCCCCCTTTGACAGTTCTATCTTGGCGGAAAATGTTATAGTTAGGGATGGAGATTTCAGGGTTTTTGGTGGTTTTCCTAAGCCAGGATTCAGACACGGCTAAGACATCCGTGTTGGCAGAGTGTGCTACAGCAGTGAGTAGAACAAACTTAGGGAGTAGGCATGAAACCAAGGCTTTTACGGTTACAGAAGTCAACAAATGAGAGCACCTGAGGAGTGGGAGTGGAGCTAGGCACTACAGGACCTGGATTAACCTCTACATCACCAGAGGAGAAGTAGGATAAGGGTACGGCTAAAGGCTATACGAACTGGCCGTTTAGCAGGTTCGGAACAGAGAGTAAAAGGAGCAGGTTTCTTGGAACGATAGCATAGATTCAAGGCATTGTGTACAGATAAAGGTAAGGTAGGATGTGATTACATTGGAGGTAAACCTAGGCATTGAGTAATGAAGAGAGAGATATAGTCTCTAGAGACGTTTAAACCAGGTGATGTCATCGCATGTGTTGGATGTGGAACGACATGGTTGGTTAAGGCATATTGAACAGGGCTAGAGGCTCTACAGTGAAATAAGACAGTAATCACTAACCAGGACAGTAATGGACAAGGCATATTGATATTAGAGAGAGGCATGCGTAGCCAAGTGAACATATGGGTCCAGTGAGTGGTTGGGCTGGTTGGGGGCACGGCAATTCAGACAGTTAGCAGGCCGGTGCTAACAAGCTAGCAGTTAGTAGGCCGGGAATAACAAGCTAGCAGAAGGGTCTATGGGGGACGTCGCGATGGAGGTAAGTCTGTTTTTGCCTCTTCGTGCGGTGACGTCGATAGACCAGTCGTGGATTAGTAGGGTTCCAAGCAGCTCTAGGTAGCTAACAGGCCGCGGTTAGCAGAATGGGCCTGTTGGAATCCTTGGGCAGATTATGTCGGTATTCCATGTCGGTATCCGTGCCCCTTACCGGCAGTATAAGGGGTCCGGATATTGTAACCTGGGAGTGGGCTTCGGTGGTAGCCCAGGAGCCCTAGCCAGGCTAATTGGTGCTTGCTCCAGGATGGAAATGCTAGCCAGGAGTAGTCACCCGGGATTGTGGTTAGCTAGTTTCGAAGATCCAGATGAAAATGTTCCGAGTTTGCGGTAGGAATCCGGGGATATGCAGAGAAAAAACATAGGTCCGTTATGCTCTGGTTTGAGTCACGTTGTACGAACTGGCGAGAGCTTTCCGAGCTAAAGGTTAGCTGATGACCGCTGGCAATGGTTTCCTGACTGATAGCTGGTAGTTAGCTGGCTAGCTTCAGTTGAGGGATTCCAGATCCGAAGTAAATATAAATACTTTAGAAAAGGTTTAGAAAATATTTTTAAAAGATATGCGAAGAAAAGTATATATACAGGGACACAACAGGACAAAGACAAAAGACTACACCATCTTGGATTTAATAAGGACTGATGAAGAATTGAAAACTTGTATGGTTGAGAGGGATGAGACAAAAGGTATGGCAAATAAGTCTGGCAGCCCAATTGATTGGCAAACTTTTTTCAATCTTTACTAATGAATGTATGTGGATGACTCAACACTACACACGTCAGCGACTACAGCAACTGAAATGACTGCAACACTCAACAAAGAGCTGCAGTTAGTTTCGGAATGTGTAGCAAGGAATAAGTTAGCCCTAAATATTTCCAAAAGTAAAAACATTGTATTTGGGACATATCATTCACTAAACCCTAAACCTCAACTACATATTGTAATGAATAATGTGGAAATTGAGCAAGTTGAGGTGACTAAACTGCTTGTAGTAATCCTGGATTGTAAACTGTCAGGGTCAAAACATATTGATACAACAGTAGTTAAATAGGGAAAAGTCTGTCCATAATAAAGCGCTGCTCTGCCTTCTTAAAAACACTATCAGCAAGGCAGGTCCTACAGGCCCTAGTTTTGTAGCACCTAGATTACTGCTCAGTCGTGTGGTCAGGTGCCACAAAGAAAAATCTATTGAAGAATAACATCAAATGCTAACAATTGGTGCCGTGACCCAGATGAATTGATCTGAATGACAACAAGAAATGTATCAAATGTGTGTTGATCCAAATCAAATAATTGTATTTGTCACATACACATGGTTAGCAGATGTTAATGCAAGTGTAGCGAAATGCTTGTGCTTCTAGTTCTGACAATGCAGTAATAATGAACAAGTAATCTAACTAACAATTCCAAAACTATTAACTTATACACACAAGTGTAAAGGGATAAAGAATATGTACATAAAGATATATGAATGAGTGATGGTACAGAGCGGCATAGGCAGGATGCAGTAGATGGTATCGAGTACAGTATATACATATGAGATGAGTATGTAAACAAAGTGGCATAGTTTAAAGTGGCTAGTGATACATGTATTACATAAAGATGCAGTAGATGATATAGAGTACAGTATATACATATGCATATGAGATGAATAATGTAGGGTATGTAAACATTATATTAAGTAGCATTGTTTAAAGTGGCTAGTGATATATTTTACATCAATTCCCATCAATTCCCATTATTAAAGTGGCTGGAGTTGAGCCAGTGTGTTGGCAGCAGCCACTCAATGTTAGTGGTGGCTGTTTAACAGTCTGATGGCCTTGAGATAGCTGTTTTTCAGTCTCTCGGTCCCAGCTTTGATGCACCTGTACTGACCTCGCCTTCTGGATAATAGCTGGGTGAACAGGCAGTGGCTCGGGTGGTTGTTGTCCTTGATGATCTTTATGGCCTTCCTGTAACATCGGGTGGTGGTGTAGGTGTCCTGGAGGGCAGGTAGTTTGCCCCCGGTGATGCATTGTGCAGACCTCACTACCCTCTGGAGAGCCTTACGGTGGTGGGCGGAGCAGTTGCCGTACCAGGCGGTGATACAGCCCGCCAGGATGCTCTCGATTGTGCATCTGTAGAAGTTTGTGAGTGCTTTTGGTGACAAGCCAAATTTCTTCAGCCTCCTGAGGTTGAAGAGGCGCTGCTGCGCCTTCTTCACGATGCTGTCTGTGTGGGTGGACCAATTCAGTTTGTCTGTGATGTGTACGCCGAGGAACTTAAAACTTACTACCCTCTCCACTACTGTTACGCACGCCTCTATGAAGAGGGAACGCAACACCCTGCTACCACTAAACTCTGTGATGCGAAAGAGGTATGGGCTGTAGGTGCGAGTAAGGATGACACAGACAGAATGTGGTACCGTTTACAAGGACTTTATTTCTTTACACGGTAATATGGGGAAAAGGGGCTGGACGGAACCAAAGCAAAGAAAGTAAATCTCAAAGCCCCCCCCTCTCCTATCTTACCTGCCTACCCACTACTTACCTAATTTAGCACCACCTGGTGCCCTAACCAAAATACAGGGAGTGGTCCGCCCAGGTCTTACCTAGTGTGCCTAGACAATGAATATACTACGGGTATATGTATGCCCGCGGGCCTCTTGCCTAAGCACTCCCAAGGTGCCTTCCCCTTCCCCCCTGGGAACAAATGAAACAGAATATTAAACAATTTTAAACTAACAAAGGACATCAAATAAGCTCCATCTGAGCAACAAACTCATAGAACATACCACTTCCCAGCAATGAACTCCCAGCACAATCAATCTCCAGCAAAAAAAATCTCTCTATCACAAACAATTGCTCTGCAATGACCTCAGAGCAAATCTCTAGCAAAATCTCTCAGCAATCCCTACCTCCAAAATCTCTCTAGCGAAATCTCTTTAGCAAAATCTCTCTCAGCAATCCCTACCTCCAAATCTCTCTTTGCAATCCCTACCTCCAAAAATCTCTAGCAACCCCCCCTGAACAGAACACTAGCTTTTATATAGCTTCAGAATGAATGTGTAATTGGAGACAGCTGCGTCTTGACGAGGGGGCGGGGTCAGCTCTCCAATTAGCCCTGGAGTCGACCAATCAGCTGCTTGAGGATTTCAGGCAGCCCTTTTCCTGAAATAAAACACATGCAAATACACAAACTACAACACATAAACTGGGGAACGTAACAACTACTGTCCCATCGATGTGGATAGGGGGGTGTTCCCTCTGCTGTTTCCTGAAGTCCACAATCATCTCCTTAGTTTTGTTGACGTTGAGTGTGAGAAGGAAATTTACAGTTGGCTCAGAACAGGGCAGCATGGATGGCCCTTTAAAGTACACGGAGAGCTAACATTAATGACATGCATGCCAATCTCTCATGGCTCAAAGTGGAAGAGAGATTGACTTCATCACTACTTGTTTTGTAAGAGGTGTTGACAAGCTGAATGCACCGAGCTGTCTGTTTAAAATACTTGCACCCATGCATAGCCCACAAGACATGCCACCAGAGGTCACTTCACAGTCCCCAAGTCGAGATCAGACTACGGAGGCACACAGTACTACATAGAGCCATGACTACATGGAACTCTATTCCACATCAAGTAACTGATGCAGCAGTAGAATTAGGTTTATAAAACGGGTAAAAATACACCTTATGGAACAACGGGGACTGTGAAGAGACACATTCGGGGCGGCAGGGTAGCCTAGTGGTTAGAGAGTTGGACTAGTACCCAGAAGGTTGCAAGTTCAAACCCCCTAGCTGACCAGGTACAAATCTGTAGTTCTGCCCCTGAACAGGCAGTTAACCCACTAGGCCGTCATTGAAAATAAGAATTTGTTCTTAACTGACTTGCCTAGTTAAATAGCAAATAATGTCATATGATGTACTGTTTTGTCTTTTCTTTTATATGTAATGTAAGCGCTTTAATATGTTTGGTACCCAGGAAGAAGAGCTACTGCCTTGGCAATGGGGATCTCTAATAAATGCAAACCCGATATATTTTACAGTAGGCCCTATGTCTGCTCTGTTTTCCACAGTAGGCCCCATGTCAACCCTATGTCAACCCTATATATTTTGCATAGGCCCCATGTCAGCCCTATATATTTTACATAGGCTCAATGTCAACCCAAAGTCAGCCCTATATATTTTACAGTAGGCCCTATGTCTACCCTATGTCAGCCCTATGTGTTTTACAGTAGCACCCATGTCACCCTCTATGTATTTTACAGTAGGCCCTACGTCAACCCTATGTCTTCCACAGTAGGCCCCATGTCAACCCTATGTCAGCCCTATATATTTTAAAGTAGGCCCTATGTCAGCTCTGTCTGCCACATTAGGCCCCATGTCACCCCTATGTCAGCGCTATGTATTTTACAGTAGGCCCTATGTCATCCCTGTCTTCCACAGTAGGCCCTATATCAACCCTATGTCAGCTCTGTGTTTTACGGTAGCCTCCATGTCATCCCTACATCAGCCCTATACATTGTAAAGTAGGCCCCATGTCACCTCTATAAAAGCCCTATATATTTTACAGTAGGCCCCCATGTCAATCCTACGTCAGCCCTATACATTTTACAGTAGGTTCCACGTCTTCCACACTAGGCCCCATCTCACCCCTACATCAGCCCTATGTATTTTACAGTAGGCCCCATGTCAACCCTACGTCATCCCTAAATATTTTACAGTAGGCCCCATGTCACCACATGGTAGGTCTATATATTTTACAGTAGGCCCTATGTCACGCCTACATATTTTACATAGGACCTATGTCTTTCACAATAGGCCCCATGTCAACCCTATGTCAGCCCTATATATTTTACATAGGCCCTATGTCAACCCTATGTATTTTACATAGGCCCTGTCTTTGAATCTCGAATTAGTCTTAAGTGAGATGTATGAACTAATGAATTGAAGACATTCACAACTGTCTGTTAATGGGGATGTTTTGTGATTTAGGACCATCCTTACATCTACACAAGACCCAGAGCTGTGTCTGCAGGACCACCACTGACCCTCCACATGCCCATGGTCATCTCCCTTCTACTCCTTACAATGTCTGCAATCTACTGATCTACATGACTGTTTCCAATGGGCTGATAATCTACATGACTGTTTCCAATGGGCTGATAATCTACATGACTGTTTCCAATGGGCTGATAATCCACATGACTGTTTCCAATGGGCTGATAATCCACATGACTGTTTCCAATGGGAACAAAGTGAGACAGGGAACAAAGTGAGGAGCAGACAGATATAGAGGGGTAATCAGGGCGTAATCAGAGGGGTAATCAACAAAGTAATGGAGTCCAATATTGCGCAGCTGCACGTAATGATGGTGACAGGTGTGTGTAATTAAGGGCAGCCTGGCACCCTTGAGCGCCAGAGAGGGGGAGCGGGAGCAAGTGTGACACAGATCAGCTTTGCAATAAATAACTTCAGCCAGACCCCCTTTCACTCGCAGAGGGGAACTGGTGGGGGGTTGACAGCTCACACCTTGTTGTAAATCAAAGACAAGAACATTCAACTATCTCCCTCTTCAAATTCACCAGAGGAATGGAATGTGCCTTTGTCTACACAGACATTTTCCCGCCAAAACTTGAAAACGTTCTAAAGCGAATACTGGAACATTATTTCTAACAGAACGTGGTGTCAGAGGCGATCTAAAGAATAATAATGTGATTTGGTTGTTATTTTGTGATGTCATTAAAAATATTATAGAGGAAATACTGTAAATTGAAAAGTATACACAGTACATGTATGAAGTTTCCATCCTCTATGTTGTGTACTAAATATGAACAATTCTGAAAGTGTTTTTGCTAAGAGAGGGATGTGACTGGTAGTGTATTGTAGTCCTTCCTGTGCATGGACAAAATACAAAATTAGGCCTTACTGTTGAATTCAGTCTACATTAATTAAGTAGCAAATGACGTTATACACCAATAGAGCTGTAGGCAGGATTATCGTTGAGACTATGTCTGTGTGTTTCCTTTTGACCCAGAAAGCAGGGAAAGATTGACTCCGGTGTTGTATACCTGACAAAGGGTCAGAGTGTGTAGGATGAATTATTACGTTTCCAGAGCTAGGACATGAGAAAATATATTTGTCAAGTAGTCTCAGCGAGTATTAATTTCTAGAGCTAGGACAAAAGGGTCAGCCGATTTAAGGAAATTTGAGAAATATATTTGTTCACTTTATCGTTTACACCTTCTGTATCCTGTGCATGTGACAAATAAACTTTGATTTTATTTGATATAGTGTGTGTTTACCAGAGACGGTAATGTGAAGAAAAACATGACCTGGTTGCAGATGTCATGTAGCCTGCAGTTTTTGTGTTTACACTTTTTCATTTGGACAACGACAACTTTGATGTCGGACGACAATATAATGTTCATGATTTCACTACGACAACTGTCCACAGACATGTCGATAGATGTAGTATAAGCAGTCTGGATATCTTTGGTTGTTTAGTACACACCCATACTCACTCTGTTTAGCTCATGGCCTCACGTGAATCCTTAAAGAGATGGGTGGGGATAAGGCGTAAGTGGGTGTGAAAAATACTGAATGGGTGTAGACAAAGAAGAGCTCTCCAGTAGGTATACCCAAAAAATTCAAGGGCCATTTTCTCAAACGTGGGTTTACAAGTTTATAAACTTTCAAAGCAGAATTACTTTCCCATTGTTCCTTAACTGTAGTGTATGATATACCATTTTCTTTAGCTCTGAGCCTCTACTTTTATCCAATGTAAAAAAAAAAAGAAAAAACTATTTCAAATTTTGCTACATAAGACCGAATCAAGGCAGTCGGTCACATATGAATGCCATCTGTTACTAGCAAGTTATTTATTTAATGAACCTTGTTTGAGGTCGGGGCTCTGTGCAGGCCAGTCAAGTTCTTCCACACTAATCTCGACAAATAATTTCTGTATGGACCTCGCTTTGTGCACAGGGGCATTCTCATGCTGAAACAGGAAAGGGCCTTCCCCAAACTGTTACCACAAAGTTAGAAGCACAGAATAATTGAGAATGTCATTGTATGCTGTAGCTTTAATATCTCCCTTCACTGGAACTAAGGGGCCTTTCCCACAACATGAAAAACAGCCCCAGACCATTATTCCTCCTCCACCAAACTTTACAGTTGGCACTATGCATTGGGGCAGGTAGCAGGTGGAAACGGAGAAAAAGGGGCCTGATCCCTAAGAAGTTTTAAATATACAATTCACAAGTGATAGGCTAATATTGTCACACATATCAGACAATTATTGATTGAATCTTGTCTTTACATATACTAAATAATATACAGTACCTAATCATTCAAGGATTTTTCTTTTTTTTACCATTTTCTACTTTGTAGAATAATAGTGAAGACATCAAAAATGAACTAACACATCATGTAGTAACCAAAAAAGCGTTAAACAAATCTATTTTATAGCTCTTCCACACTGGCATCAGTTCCACATAGATAACTATTAGACATGATGTTCTGACAGTCTGCCGGTAGTGAGGAATTCTTCCGTTTCACTGGTTGCACTTCACCGGTGATCTTGTATCGTTTCAGGAACAGTCCTTGAATCGAAGGATATTGCTGCAGCCTCAGACGATAGATTCTGTTACAGTCAAGGGATATTGCTGCAGCCTCAGACGATAGATACTGTTACAGTCAAGGGATATTGCTGCAGCCTCAGACGATAGATTCAGGTACAGTCAAGGGATATTGCTGCAGCCTCAGACGATAGATTCTCATAGCCTGTAATGGAGGAAACTAAAAAGTGAAATGAGTGACATGTATCCATCGTGACTTTCCCTGGACTTTTACTGCTGACCTCGTTATGAGCTAAACTTGATAAGGACCTTCCCATTTTGGCCCTACTGTGTCTGTCACATATTTCTTTACCATCACCCATTGTCCTGGCACTACGTCATGTCCCCCCTCAGGAGTTATTCCCCATTAGAGAGTTGTTTGCAATAGTTAAGTTTGTCACTCATAAAGTGAAGTTCAACTATACCCATGTCCCATAGATCTTTACTCACTACTTTAGTATTGTCCATAGCTTCCTGTTCAACTATACCCATGTCCCATAGATCTTTAATCACTACTTTAGTAGTGTCCATAGCTTCCTGTTCAACTATACCCATGTCCCATAGATCTTTACTCACTACTTTAGTAGCGTCCATAGCTTCCTGTTCAACTATACCCGTGTCCCATAGATCTTTACTCACTACTTTAGTAGCGTCCATAGCTTCCTGTTCAACTATACCCATGTCCCATAGATCTTTACTCACTCTTTATTAGCGTCCATAGCTTCCTGTTCAACTATACCCATGTCCCATAGATCTTTACTCACTACTTTAGTAGCGTCCATAGCTTCCTGTTCAACTATACCCATGTCCCATAGATCTTTACTCACTCTTTATTAGCGTCCATAGCTTCCTGTTCAACTATACCCATGTCCCATAGATCTTTACTCACTACTTTAGTAGCGTCCATAGCTTCCTGTTCAACTATACCCATGTCCCATAGATCTTTACTCACTCTTTATTAGCGTCCATAGCTTCCTGTTCAACTATACCCATGTTCCATAGATCTTTACTCACTACTTTAGTAGAGTCCATAGCTTCCTGTTCAACTATACCCATGTCCCATAGATCTTTAATCACTACTTTAGTAGCGTCCATAGCTTCCTGTTCAACTATACCCATGTCCCATAGATCTTTACTCACTACTTTAGTATTGTCCATAGCTTCCTGTTCAACTATACCCATGTCCCATAGATCTTTAATCACTACTTTAGTAGCGTCCATAGCTTCCTGTTCAACTATACCCATGTCCCATAGATCTTTACTCACTACTTTAGTATTGTCCATAGCTTCCTGTTCAACTATACCCATGTCCCATAGATCTTTAATCACTACTTTAGTAGTGTCCATAGCTTCCTGTTCAACTATACCCATGTCCCATAGATCTTTACTCACTACTTTAGTAGCGTCCATAGCTTCCTGTTCAACTATACCCGTGTCCCATAGATCTTTACTCACTACTTTAGTAGCGTCCATAGCTTCCTGTTCAACTATACCCATGTCCCATAGATCTTTACTCACTCTTTATTAGCGTCCATAGCTTCCTGTTCAACTATACCCATGTCCCATAGATCTTTACTCACTACTTTAGTAGCGTCCATAGCTTCCTGTTCAACTATACCCATGTCCCATAGATCTTTACTCACTCTTTATTAGCGTCCATAGCTTCCTGTTCAACTATACCCATGTCCCATAGATCTTTACTCACTACTTTAGTAGCGTCCATAGCTTCCTGTTCAACTATACCCATGTCCCATAGATCTTTACTCACTCTTTATTAGCGTCCATAGCTTCCTGTTCAACTATACCCATGTTCCATAGATCTTTACTCACTACTTTAGTAGCGTCCATAGCTTCCTGTTCAACTATACCCATGTCCCATAGATCTTTAATCACTACTTTAGTAGCGTCCATAGCTTCCTGTTCAACTATACCCATGTCCCATAGATCTTTACTCACTCTTTATTAGCGTCCATAGCTTCCTGTTCAACTATACCCATGTCCCATAGATCTTTACTCACTACTTTAGTAGCGTCCATAGCTTCCTGTTCAACTATACCCATGTCCCATAGATCTTTACTCACTCTTTATTAGCGTCCATAGCTTCCTGTTCAACTATACCCATGTTCCATAGATCTTTACTCACTACTTTAGTAGCGTCCATAGCTTCCTGTTCAACTATACCCATGTCCCATAGATCTTTAATCACTACTTTAGTAGCGTCCATAGCTTCCTTGCTAATGGGATATTGTTTTGTGCAAGGTGGGGCAACACCTGTCAATCACACTGGTTCCAAATCCAGAGTTCCACCCTCATTTTTCTTCATAGTCCAAATAGCAATGTTCTGAACTGTAGATTCCTGCATCAATCTTCATTGGACCAATATAAATTTATAATGGTTTGGTTGGTTTCATATCTGTCTCGCCCTCACTCCTGTTGCTCTCATCTTCTTGCCCGTGTACTGAGGACATATATGCTTTGCATAAGATATGGGAAATACAGTGACTTCAGCACCTGTATCTACTAAAACAAACCTGCTGCAAAGTTATTAACTATCATGTTCACATATATTCCATCCCGATTTCATATGTACACCAGCTGAGATGGGACGTAAGAGCGAGTCTATTAGTTTACCTCCACAGCATCCAGCAAACTCTGCTGCTGAGCCAGAGTGAGCTTCTTACATTTCTGCACCAACATTGTGTCATTAGGGCTGTTGTCCTGTTTCCATTTTCCTTTAGATGGACCACTTCTCATTAAATCACGTTTTCTTTTCCCACGTTCTCGTTGCCAGTGACCAGAAATCCTGCAATAATGACATGCACCAGGTTTCTCTTCTACTGAACGAATAATGTTGTTGGTTTCACTCGGAACCTGCACAACTCTGATAACCACGTCTTAAAAGTTTTTGACCATTCATCCAACTGTTTTGGAGATGCTGATTTATGTGTGATCACTATCTCCAAAGGTTTGTCTTTACTTCCTTTTACAGCCTGTGTTCTGGTTGGCCTAAAACATCATTCGTCACTGCTGTCAGAATCTGTTGACTCAAAGCCAGACAGTGTCGACCAGATGCTTGAAACCTGATCTGCCTTGCACAACTCAGTGTGAGGATCGATAGATTGTAGAACAGAGAGGCCACAGGTGGGGGTCACGTTTCCTCCTCTACTTTGAAATGGTTCTATATATCACTAGACAGTGACAGTGATACTAGACAGTAAAATTACTAGAAAGTGATACTAGACAGTAAAATCACTAGACAGTGATACAGTAAAATCTCTTTCATGTTCATATCCAGAAGAGCTGTTCCACCCTTTTCCAGAGTGGTTTTCTCACATAACAATGACATTACATTATCGTCAAAAGTTGTATAATATATATCTCTATATTTATTTACCCCCCCCCAAAAAAAATAATATATATAGCCCCTTTTGAGGACTCAAACCTCTTCTAGAACACAAATTGTTTCAGTAGGGCCTGGCTACCCATAAAACATATGTTCACTTCAAAAAGCTTGTTGAAGGCTTACATTAACCACACGTGTAAAAATTGCTACTCAACTAACAACTCACTTCTATGCAAGCAACAAGAAGGTTTCACAAAAACAGAGGCCTCAAACCTTTTAATAGAGAAAGGACTCCAACCTTTCAATAGAGTAACAAATGACTAAACTCTGTAATAAAACAAAGGACTTGAACATTTACACGTCACAGATACATATCACTCATTGCATGCACTATTTTAACCTGATTTGGTTCTTTTTAAAGTGATATTGGTCTAGACTCACCCAGCAATTCTACCATCAATCAGGAGATTAAGAGTTGACTCCCCAAAGTGGGTTGCGCGCAGCCTTTTCTCTTTCCTCTGGAACTTCCGGCGCCGACAGAGATGGCCGCCTCGCTTCGCGTTCCTAGGAAACTATGCAGTTTTTTGTTAATTACGTGTTATTTCTTACATTAGTACCCCAGGTCATCTTAGGTTTCATTACATACAGTCGAGAAGAACTACTGAATATAAGAGCAGCGTCAACTCACCATCAGTACGACCAAGAATATGACTTTCGCGAAGTGGATCCTGTGTTCTGCCTTTCACCCAGGACAACGGAATGGATCCCAGCCGGCGACCCCAAAAAAAATGACTTCGTAAAAGAGTGAAAAGTAGCGGTCTTCTGGTCAGACTCCGACCAGGCACATCGTGCACACATAGACAGGCACATCGTGCACCACTCCCCAGTATACTTCTCGCCAATGTCCAGTCTCTTGACAACAAGGTTGATGAAATCCGAGCAAGGGTAGCATTCCAGAGGGACATCAGAGACTGTAACGTTCTTTGCTTCACGGAAACATGGCTCACTGGAGAGACGCTATCGGAGTCGGTGCAGCCAGCTGGTTTCTCCACGCATCGCGCCGACAGAAACAAACATCTTTCTGGTAAGAAGAGGGGCGGGGGCGTATGCCTTATGGCTAACGAGACGTGGTGTGGTCACAAAAGCATACAGGAACTC
Source organism: Oncorhynchus mykiss (assembly GCF_013265735.2). Lineage (NCBI taxonomy): Eukaryota > Metazoa > Chordata > Actinopteri > Salmoniformes > Salmonidae > Oncorhynchus > Oncorhynchus mykiss. Next base: position 66,981,079 of record NC_048583.1, read on the forward strand.
AAGTCCTTCTGTTCACCTGATTTAGAATTCCTCACAATCAAATGTCGACCGCATTATCTACCAAGGGAATTCTCTTCGATTATAATCACAGCCGTATATATTCCCCCCCAAGCAGACACATCGATGGCTCTGAACAAACTTTATTTGACTCTTTGCAAACTGGAATCCATACATCCTGAGGCTGCATTCATTGTAGCTGGGGATTTTAACAAGACTAATCTGAAAACAAGACTCCCTAAATTGTATCAGCATATCGATTGCGCAACCAGGGCTGGCAAAACCTTAGATCACTGCTATTCTAACTTCCGCGACGCATATAAGGCCCTGCCCCGCCCTCCTTTCGGAAAAGCTGACCACGACTCCATTTTGTTGATCCCTGCCTACAGACAGAAACTAAAACAAGAAGCTCCCACGCTGAGGTCTGTTCAACGCTGGTCCGACCAATCTGATTCCACACTCCAAGACTGTTTCCATCACGTGGACTGGGATATGTTTTGTATTGCGTCAGACAACAACATTGACGAATACGCTGATTCGGTGTGCGAGTTCATTAGAACATGCGTTGAAGATGTCGTTCCCATAGCAACGGTTAAAACATTCCCAAACCAGAAACCGTGGATTGATGGCAGCATTCGTGTGAAACTGAAAGCGCGAACCACTGCTTTTAATCAGGGCAAGGTGACCGGAAACATGACCGAATACAAACAGTGCAGCTATTCCCTCCGCAAGGCTATCAAACAAGCTAAGCGTCAGTATAGAGACAAAGTAAAATCTCAATTCAACGGCTCAGACACAAGAGGTATGTGGCAGGGTCTACAGTCAATCACGGATTACAAAAAGAAAACCAGCCCCGTCACGGACCAGGATGTCTTGCTCCCAGGCAGACTAAATAACTTTTTTGCCCGCTTTGAGGACAATACAGTGCCACTGACACGGCCTGCAACCAAAACATGCGGCCTCTCCTTCACTGCAGCCGAGGTGAGTAAAACATTTAAACGTGTTAACCCTCGCAAGGCTGCAGGCCCAGACGGCATCCCCAGCCGCGCCCTCAGAGCATGCGCAGACCAGCTGGCCGGTGTGTTTACGGACATATTCAATCAATCCCTATCCCAGTCTGCTGTTCCCACATGCTTCAAGAGGGCCACCATTGTTCCTGTTCCCAAGAAAGCTAAGGTAACTGAGCTAAACGACTACCGCCCCGTAGCACTCACTTCCGTCATCATGAAGTGCTTTGAGAGACTAGTCAAGGACCATATCACCTCCACCCTACCCGACACCCTAGACCCACTCCAATTTGCTTACCGCCCAAATAGGTCCACAGACGATGCAATCTCAACCACACTGCACACTGCCCTAACCCATCTGGACAAGAGGAATACCTATGTGAGAATGCTGTTCATCGACTACAGCTCGGCATTTAACACCATAGTACCCTCCAAGCTCGTCATCAAGCTCGAGACCCTGGGTCTCGACCCCGCACTTTCTGACGGGCTGCCCCCAGGTGGTGAGGGTAGGCAACAACATTTCCACCCCGCTGATCCTCAACACTGGGGCCCCACAAGGGTGCGTTCTGAGCCCTCTCCTGTACTCCCTGTTCACCCACGACTGCGTGGCCACGCACGCTTCCAACTCAATCATCAAGTTTGCGGACGACACAACAGTGGTAGGCTTGATTACCAATAACGACGAGACGGCCTCTGAGGGCCCTCAGAGTGTGGTGTCAGGAAAATAACCTCACACTCAATGTCAACAAAACTAAGGAGATGATTGTGGACTTCAGGAAACAGCAGAGGGAACACCCCCCTATCCACATCGATGGAACAGTAGTGGAGAGGGTAGCAAGTTTTAAGTTCCTCGGCATACACATCACAGACAAACTGAATTGGTCCGCCCACACAGACAGCATCGCAGCAGCGCCTCTTCAACCTCAGGAGGCTGAAGAAATTTGGCTTGTCACCAAAAGCACTCACAAACTTCTACAGATGCACAATCGAGAGCATCCTGGCGGGCTGTATCACCGCCTGGTACGGCAACTGCTCCGCCCACAACCGTAAGGCTCTCCAGAGGGTAGTGAGGTCTGCACAACGCATCACCGGGGGCAAACTACCTGCCCTCCAGGACACCTACACCACCCGATGTCACAGGAAGGCCATAAAGATCATCAAGGACAACAACCACCCGAGCCACTGCCTGTTCACCCCGCTATCATCCAGAAGGCGAGGTCAGTACAGGTGCATCAAAGTTGGGACCGAGAGACTGAAAAACAGCTTCTATCTCAAGGCCATCAGACTGTTAAACAGCCAACACTAACATTGAGTGGCTGCTGCCAACACACTGACTCAACTCCAGCCACTTTAATAATGGGAATTGATGGGAAATTATGTAAAATATATCACTAGTCACTTTAAAAAATGCTACCTAATATAATGTTACATACCCTACATTATTCATCTCATATGTATATGTATATACTGTACTCTATATCATCTACTGCATCTTTATGTAATACATGTATCACTAGCCACTTTAACTATGCCACTTTGTTTACATGCTCATCTCATATGTATATACTGTACTCGATACCATCTACTGTATCTTGCCTATGCCGCTCTGTACCATCACTCATTCATATATCTTTATGTACATATTCTTTATCCCCTTACACTTGTGTGTATAAGACAGTAGTTTTGGAATTGTTAGTTAGATTACTTGTTGGTTATTACTGCACTGTCGGAACTAGAAGCACAAGTATTTCGCTACACTCGCATTAACATCTGCTAACCATGTGTATGTGACAAATAAAATTTGATTTGATTTGATTTGATTTGGATCAACACACAGTTGATACATTTTTCTTGTTGTCATTCAGATCAATTCATCTGGGTCACGGCACCAATTGTTAGCATTTGATGTTATTCTTCAATAACAAACTCCAAAGCAAATCAGGTGGAGAAAAATAGATTTATTTGAAAAGGACAAGTCATAGATGTTATGCTGGGAGTTAGATGTTCAACCTCCCCTGTCCTCAGCCTTTCTCCACAGAACAAAGGAACAGGATGCCATTTATAAACCCCCACCCTAGCCTGGGGTTGACCAATCAGAAATCCTTGCAGTACAACTGGGCCAATGGCCAAATAACAAGTGTCCTGCTCCTGACTCAATGTACAGACCAATAAAAACGTGGGACACGTAGCTCTGAGTTCAGGAGCGACATTCCACAGATTCTAAACAGATGTTAAACTGAACCCCAACTCCTATTTACAATTCCCTATTGACCATTAGTACTCTAGCTTTTAATCCTCTCATCCTCTGCGTTGTGTATTTATCTTCAAAATATGACTGCCAACGTGCCTGTTTTCTCTTAAAGCCTGTGAGAAAAACCCAATCATGTGATGGAGAGCCATGTGAGTGAGAGGAGCGTTGGAGCGCCCAGTTGGGAGGAGGGAATTATAATTTTCAGCCCAAGGGCATAAATCAAATCAAATCAAATCAAATGTATTTATATAGCCCTTCGTACATCAGCTGATATCTCAAAGTGCTGTACAGAAACCAATCCTAAAACCCCAAACAGCAAGCAATGCAGGTGTAGAAGCACGGTGGCTAGGAAAAACTCCCTAGAAAGGCCAAAACCTAGGAAGAAACCTAGAGAGGAACCAGGCTATGTGGGGTGGCCAGTCCTCTTCTGGCTGTGCCGGGTGGAGATTATAACAGAACATGGCCAAGATGTTCAAATGTTCATAAATTACCAGCATGGTCCAATAATAATAAGGCAGAACAGTTGAAACTGGAGCAGCAGCACGGCAAGGTGGACTGGGGACAGCAAGGAGTCATCATGTCAGGTAGTCCTGAGGCATGGTCCTAGGGCTCAGGTCCTCCGAGAGAGAGAGAGAAAGAGAGAATTAGAGAGAGCACACTTAAATTCACACAGGACACCGAATAGGACAGGAGAAGTACTCCAGATATAACAAACTGACCCTAGCCCCCCGACACATAAACTGCTGCAGCATAAATACTGGAGGCTGAGACGGGAGGGGTCAGGAGACACTGTGGCCCCATCCGAGGACACCCCCGGACAGGGCCAAACAGGAAGGATATAACCCCACCCACTTTGCCAAAGCACAGCCCCCACACCACTAGAGGGATATCTTCAACCACCAACTTACCATCCTGAGACAAGGCCGAGTATAGCCCACAAAGATCTCCGCCACGGCACAACCCAAGGGGGGGGGGGGGGAGCCAGGAGATGCACAATATGTTTATGTTAATTAACGGTCAATTACCATGAGACCGGCAATTATTTGGTTGACAATCACCGGCTGACAAAGTTTCATAACCTCCACAGCCCTATTTGTAGGTAAAAGCAACTGGCTCTCCCTAAGGGTTAGGATTGGGAATGGGAACAAAGGAGGTTTAGGGTAAGAAAGGCCTCAGGAATGGTTAAGGTTAGGTTTTTTTTCTGCAAAAAAACAGTATGGGTCTCTTGCGCCTCGCTGTGGCCATCTGTGAGTACTGCATACCTCTGTCGCTACACTCGCTGGACTCATAATCGGAGGTAGCAACTGCTTCAGATCTACAAATCACCATAAACTGCCTAGCAATGCGCTAGATAGACCCACTCAGTGAACTGCAGCAGCATACTCTCAACTCGATGTCTATGAAGGAAGAGATGTCTATGCATATCAAATTACACAGCAGCCATGTAGAAACAAAAAAAATCGTTAAAAAATATAGGTAGTTTATTTGCTAAAAAAAATAATATTATTGCGGTTTAAATTGGCCACATCTTAAAAAAGAAGACAAAGACTTGTGTTTCGATAAGATTGTATTCCTTTTTCTGAAAATAGTATTGTTAACCATGACCAGAAAATGTTTAACATTTGATGGATAGGGCAGAACATGCAAGGAATTCGGCACCTGGGCAATAACTCCATTGGCCTTTTTACTCCTTTTAAACAACGCACCTTTTTGTACAGCTTTGGCAAATGGTTATGTCTACAAAACGTAGTCCACTCTGTTCCTAACAGATTCTAGTTTTGGAAACAAAAAGCTATATTGAGATCAAATGTTTCACCGATGAGAAAATTAGCAGAATATTGGCCAAAATCCATCTCGTTCCATCTTCTCTCACGGCCGGCCACTGGGCTTCCTCTCACTACCATATTTGGTAGAGAGCGGAAACGCCAACCGGACGCTTCACATTTAAACATCTGGTGAAATATCTCTCATTGTTATATCTGTGGTTTCACCAAGTGGCTGTGTTAATGTCAAATTACTTGAGGTTAACCCACAAGGTTTACGCTAGTACATGTCATTGCTACCAACAGCGAAGCTAGCATTCAATGGGTTGGGAAAAGACTGTTCAGAACTCGAGTTGGTGCACCGCGCTCAAGAACTGCCAGGGTGAAAAATGCCCTAAAATAAGTCTTGTTTTCCGATTTTACTTCAAAATTACGGAAAACAACTAGGACAGAAGGTAATATTATGAAACTGGACTCCATGGCGGATGCAATAAATTGATTTGCCTCAGAAAAAAAGCGTTGTTAAAAATGCCTACAAACGATTATTTATTTCACAAGAAAGACCTGTCCTTAATCGTTACTCTAAATGGCTAACTGTGTTTAGTGACCTTAAGAAACTGCTAATTGCATTCCCTTGCCTAAAAACACACAAGTTGTCACTATCACTTCAACAAATAGTACATTTCTCGCTTGTGTTTGTCCGCAGTGGAGCGTGAGCTCCCTGAATGATTGCAACAGGGCCAATCATATCTGACGAGGAGCCCCAGGTGGGCGGGTCTTTGTGGTAGGCGCTGTCGACAATATGGCGGATGACGGAGACAGGTCGACTGGAGCTGTTGATACTAGTGGCGGACCGGGGACTTCAGAGGAGTCTGACGGGTTCAGTCTTGGCGGGATGTTGTTAAATTTAAGTATTTTAGTTGTAGTGGTTACGATCTGCTATGTTATTTATCGGCGATGGGGTAAACGGATTGGTGCTGACGCGGCCCAGGGAAGCGAGGCCTCGTCTCTGCCGAAGATGAGAAGACGTGATTTCACTTTGGAGCAACTTGGGGAATACGATGGACTGCAAAACCCCCGGATCATGATGGCAGTCAATATGAAAGTATTCGATGTTACCACCGGCAAAACGTTTTATGGCCGAGGTAAGGATCCGTTAATGGTAAATAACACACTGGATGATATCGGTTGTTTGGGCGCAATAGTTAGCCTCGACTAGCTTGGTAAAGTTAGCCGGATAACTAACTCCATTAGCAGCTAGCCACACAAGCAGTTATTTTAGTGTTTTCATTTAGCACGTTAGCCAACTAACTTAGCTAGTTAGTCTGGTACTTAGCATTGCAATGGCTTGTTAGCTAACATTGCAAACGTTAGTTTATTCTAGGTTGTAGTTAGACACGTGTGCATGTTTACTGTACTAATTTACGTAGGTTGGCTACAAAAACAACGCATGTTAACTAGGTAACGTTACATCACTCAAAGTACTACTGAAATGTCCACAAAAAAACTGCATCAGGTTGTTTAAAAAAAACTATAGACCTACCCACTAGCTAACGTTAGCTAGCTGGTGATTTAATGTAACAAGCTAGCCCAAGTAAACTAGATAATTTAACGTTAACATTTGCGTAACTTGTTGTTACATAGGTAACGTACAAATGCAGATTAACTCGCTAGCTAAACAGACTGATTAGCTTTTGCTTAAACGGGGACCAAGAGTAACGTTAGTTAATTAACGTGAGCTATCTAGCTAGTTATTCCCAAAAGCGTGTCGAAACCGAGCCCCTGTGTGAGTTGTTAATCGACTCCAAATTCTGGGTGTCAAAGCTTGGAATCGACTCCTAAGATTCAGTATTTTTGCAAAAGAGGAAACCGTAGTCTACTTCGAAAACACCCATCTTTCAGCAAAGAAAGAGCAAGCTAGCGAGAGAGACGGGAGGGGCATGTCGGCCACCAGGCAGACTGTCATAACCGGTCATCAAAAGTGGCTCCCGTTTGGCGCAGCGGTCTAAAGGTACTGCATCTCAGTGGCCTCACTGAGCCACTGAGGGATCGAGCCCTGGTTCGATCCCGGGCTGTATCACAACCGGCCGTGATCGGGAGTCCTATAGGGCGGCGTACAATTGGCCCAGCGTTGTCCGGGTTAGGGGAGGCCTGTTAGGCCGTCACTGTAATTAAGAATTTGTTCTTAATGTTCTTAACTGACTTGCCCTTTTAAACAAAAAAAGATACAGGGTATCGCAATGCTGTATTTTGCCATTTCTTGGCTTGCAATGACTTGTGCAAGTTCACTAAAGTAGGGGCTATCAATGAGTAGGCTGAGCTATTCTACACGCAACAGTCGGAAGACCAAACTAGTGCTTGCCATGGCGAAGAGAGAGCGGAGCAGGTGAGGGAGAGACAGTCAGAACCGTGCAGGTGAGGGAGAGACAGTCAGAACCGTGCAGGTGAGGGAGAGACAGTCAGAACCGTGCAGGTGAGGGAGAGACAGTCAGAACCGTGCAGGTGAGGGAGAGACAGTCAGAACCGTGCAGGTGAGGGAGAGACAGCCAGAACCGTGCAGGTGAGGGAGAGACAGAACCGTGCAGGTGGGGGAGAGACAGTCAGAACCGTGCATATAAGCTATATATTGTTAATCTAGCAATGCCTCGTAAACTCAAAGTATATTAAAGTATATATTAGGCTATCAATGAGTGTGGTTAAGCAATTCTTCATAGTGCCAGTGAATTGAAGTTGAACGTCACCAAATACATCAGTTTAATTGGGCCTAAATGCTGCAATGAAGTATTGCATAAAGCTTATTTAATGAAACCCTGGCTGTCTGTTGGTGTCCTAGGTCAAGGCTCTCCAACCCAGTTCTTGGAAAAATACCTTCCTGTAGGTTTTCACTACAACCCCCGTTGTAACTTCAGTTTATCAACCAGGTAATTATTTAGTGTTGGAGTGAAGCTACAAAAACAGGGTTGGAGAGCCCTGTCCTAGGCAATAGATCACAAAGCAGCATACCGCTAAACTTTTGGGAAATGGCAAGTTCACTTTCTCATCTATAAACAGTCAAGTGCAAATACTGTTCAGCTGCTCAAATAGATTGAGGGGCATTGTTATTAGGAAGGACATCTATGGATGGATCGCTAAAATTATGATTATGATCACACTTTTTAAAATATTATGGGAGACCTATACAGTACATTTGGCAGCCAAGCACGAGTTGTCAGTGTAGCGTATTATTGTCTAGACATGAGGTATACAATAAAAACATCCAGGCTTCCGTCACAAGTCAATTTAATTACAGAGGGCAGTTTAGTTTTTCTGATCATGTATGAATCGTCCTCTGGAATAACGCACATGCTTGTATAATAAATCCAAAACCAACGTCAAGTAATACCTGTCTGAACAGGGCTGTAACATGGCAAAGAATAGGCTTATCAGCGTAGAGTGCTGCATCATCCCATGGGATCTGTCAAGGCTGCACACAGCAGAAATATCACTGAAATATTCTAGTTCCTACACATCACCTTCTATATTCAAACAAAATAGCCCTCTCATAGGGAGATGGACAGTATCATTCTCATGTCAGTCCTTTAAAATGCAGATGTTGTCTTCCTAGTAGGACTCCGTAGTAATGAGGTAGGACTCCGTAGTAATGAGGTAGGACTCCGTAGTAATGAGGTAGGACTCTGTAATAATGATGTAGTCAATTTAGCAAGCTGGCTAAATGATCCTACTGATATCTATCATTAGCTAACTGTTTTGAGATCACATCACGTTAGCTAGTAACGTTATAGGTTGACCAACCAGCCATATTCTGAGGATTAATGCTATGCTAACTAGGGCTGAACCCATTTAGTCGACTGGTCAATAGGCTGTTGGTCGACCGGGATTTCTTTAGTCGAGCAGTAGCAAAAACATGAATATCATGGTGTATAAAACACCTGTCTGATTCACGCCGGCCTGAGTGGACTGATCCGTTGTGGAGGCCGTTGGGATGGCCCAGTCCATCACTCTAAGACATGTGCTACTGAAATTGCATATGGTTATATATGGTTATATTATGTAAGAACAATGGTGCAACACTAATAAAAATTATTTTATAATATGCGCGTTCTCCTGCTTGGATAGTGGTCGCTGTCCGTGGTTCTGAAACACATCAGTGTGGTTTTAAATTGGCGCCTTTTCCTAGACCAAGTTGCGATTGGCATAATGGCGTTGAGAACAATGGAGGCAGCAGCAGAGGGAGGAGATAAGGAAACAGCCCTTGACTTATTTTCTAAGAAAAGTGAGGAGAGAGGAAACTCCAACTTAATTATGTCTATAATCAATAGCCTAACTGTTAATGTGCCGGGCTTTAGGACTCTTCCATATGCTGTATATGTACAGAAATGAGACAGATCCTGCTTCAATTTTTATTATTATTTTTTCTGTTGCCTGTTTGGTTGATAGTCTACTGATTCTGTGAGCACCAATTCTCATGCAACAATTTCACAAATGAGTCTGTTTTTAATCTTTGCTGTAATAAAGACTTTACACTTTCTTCTTTAGACCAGCCTCTGGTATTATTTATCATTTATTGTTCACATTAGTGATGCACCGATGTGACATTTTTGGCCGATATCCAATATTTTCCTTGCCAAAAAAAACCCAATACCAATATAAAAATGTTTTGCTGCCTTTTAAGCAGCCCAAGCAATTCTTCTTCTTATTGGTGTTCTTTAGTAGTGGTTTCTTTGCAGCAATTTGACCACGAAGGCCTGATTCACACAGTCTCCTCTGAACAGTTGATGTTGAGGTGTTTGCTACGTGAACTCTGAAGCATTTATTTGGGCTGCAATCTGAGGTGCCGTTAACTCTAATGAATTTATCCTCTGCAGCAGAGGTAACTCTGGGTCTTCCTTTCCTGTGGCGGTCCTCATGAGAGCTAGTTTCATCATAGCGCTTGATGGTTTTTGCGACTGCACTTGAAGAAACTTTCAAAGTTCTTGACAGTTTCTGTATTGACTGACCTTCATGTCTTAAAGTAATGATGGACTGTCGTTTCTCTTTGCTTACTTGAGCTGTTCTTGCCATAATATGGACTTGGTCTTTTACCAAATTGGGGTGGTATACAGAAGATAGCCCTACCTTGTCACAACACAACTGATTGGCTCAAATGCTTTAAGGAGGAAAGAAATTAAACAATTTAACTTTTAGCAAGGCACACCTGTTAATTGAAATGCATTCCAGGAAGCTGGTTGAGAGAATGCCAAGAATGTGCAAAGCTGTCGTCAAGGCAAAGGGTGGCTACTTTTGAAGAATATAAAATATATTTTGTTTAGGACTTTTCTGGTTACTTCTATGATTCCATATGTGTTATTTCATAGTTTTGATGTCTTCACTATTATTCTACAATGTAGAAAATAGTAAAAATAAAGAAAAACCCTTCAATGAATAGATGTCAATGTTTTACTAGTACTGTATTAGGGATGAAACGGTTACCGGTTTCACGATAAACCCCGGTAAAATTCCCAGCGGTTAGTATTACTGTTTCAAATGTTAATTATCAATAAAACCGTGTTTGAAAAACTCCCGGTAAATACTGTCCAGCATCAACCACAGTTATCAACAGTCTGACGCAGGCGCAACGTGGCTTTTGTTTTGTGTGAAAACATGGAGGAAGGCAGTGACAGCGCTCGGGAAATTTTTCAGCCTTCTAAGAGGACTACATCTGATGTGTGATTGTATTTTGGGTTTTACAAGAGTGCTTAGGGAAACTTAATTGAAGATGGTCACCCTGTCTGCAGAACATTCAAAAAATGTTTAAAAAATCTCTGCGAAAGGGGGCAACACTTCAAATCTCTTGAGTCATTTTTGTGACCATCATCCACTACTTTATAGCGAATGCAAGGTAAGTTCATTTTTAGCTCAATGCATGATGTGGGGACTTCGGAATGGGGGAAAATGTCAGGGTTTGTCTGTCTAACTTACTAATAGCTTGTTAATGTAAACTGAAGCTTTCAGTGGAACCCAGTCTTGTAAAAACACAACACGTTCTGCTGCTGTATGTGTCTGCAGACTCTATTCGCCCATTAGACACGATAACACGTTATGTAGTTTAATCACCCAACCAACATATTTTGTATAAAAGTGTTCCAACAGGAGAAACACTATAGACTCTCGTACCAGACTCCCGTACCTACCTAACACTATATACTCCTATTCAAGACTCCTGTATATGTAAATTGTTGGGCTCATTGCAATTACTCACGATCTTCTTAAGTCTCACTTTGCTATGAGACTCTAAATTGAGCTTCAGTGCATCCTGTTTCCATTGATCATCCTTGAGATGTTTCTACAACTTGATTGGAGTCCACCTGTGGTAAATTCAATCGATTGCACTTGATTTGGAAAGGCACACACCCGTCTATATAAGGTTCCACAGTTGACAGTGCATGTCAGAGCAAAAACCAAACAATGAGGTAGAAGGAATTCTCTATAGAGATCAGAGACAAGATCGTGCAGCATTGACGGTCCCCAGTGGCCTCCATCATTCTTAAATGGAAGAAGTTTGGAACCACCAAGACTCTTCCTAGAGATGACCGCCCGGCCAAACTGAGCAATCAGAGGAGAAAGGCCTTGGTCAGAGAGGTGACCAAGAACTCGATGGTCACTCTGACAGAGCTCCAGAGTTTCTCTGTGGAGATGGTTGTCCTTCTGGAAGGTTCTCCCATCTCTGCAGCACTCCACCAATCAGGTGCCAGATGGAAGCCACTCCTCAGTTAAAGGCATATGACAGCCCGCTTGGAGTTTGCCAAAAGGCACCTGAAGGACTCAGACCATGAGATTCAAGATTTGGTGAAACATGGTGGTGGCAGTATCATGCCTGCCAGGACTTTTTGCACGGACTGGGAGACTCATCAGGATCGAGGGAAAGATGAACAGAGAAAAGTACAAAGATCCTTGATGATAACCTGCTTAGGACCTTAGACTAGGGCGAAGGTTCACCTTCCAACAGGACAACACAGCCAAGACCACGCAGGAGTGGCTTCGGGACAAGTCTCAATGTCCTTGAGTGGCCCAGCCAGAGCCCAGACTTGAACCCAATCGAACATCTCTGGAGAGACCTGAAAATAGCTGTGCAGCAACACTCCCCATCCAACCTGACAGCGCTTGAGAGGATCTGCAGAGAAGCATGGGAGAAACTACCCAAATACAGGTGTGACAGGCTTATAGCGTCATACCCAAGAAGACTCAAGGCTGTAATCGCTGCCAAAAGTGCATCAAAGTATTGCGTAAAGGGTCTGAATACTTAATCAGACAGTTTTTTTGCTGTCTGATTTATTGGGTAGTGTGTGTAGATTCAGCAGGGGGGTTAATCTGTTTCAGATTAAGGCTGTAATGTAACAATGTGGAAAAAGGGAAAGGGGTCTGAATACTTTCCCACTGTATATTAATTTATTTTGTATTTTCTTTGTTAGACCTAAGACGGAGCTGATTTCCTGGTGTTACCAAGTGATTTTTATTTTGGAACTCTGTAACCAAGTATTTCCATGTGATCGTATGCAAATGTTAGCAAGGTTTGAAATGAAAACAATCAAATATCTGTTTGGGCTTCTTGCGATCATTTTGCAGTCTACAAAGTATTTGGAATTATGTTCGCACCCCCCGACCTTCTGCGCAAGAAATCATTCCGCGTCTGGATCTAGTTGAGGATCCCTGCTACGGACGGTCCCGGTAGTTGAGGATCCCTGCCACGGACGGTCCCGGTAGTTGAGGATCCCTGCCACGGACGGTCCCGGTAGTTGAGGATCCCTGCTACGGACGGTCCCGGTAGTTGAGGATCCCTGCCACGGACGGTCCCGGTAGTTGAGGATCCCTGCTACGGACGGTCCCGGTAGTTCAGGATCCATGCTACGGACGGTCCCGGTAGTTGAGGATCCCTGCTACGGACGGTCCCGGTAGTTGAGGATCCCTGCTACGGACGGTCCCGGTAGTTGAGGATCCCTGCTACGGACGGTCCCGGTAGTTGAGGATCCCTGCTACGGACGGTCCCGGTAGTTGAGGATCCCTGCCACGGATGGTCCTTATAGAACTGATCCGTAGTTAAATTCAGTAGGTATATATTCTGTTTAATATACTGTCTCTCTCCCTACAGACGGTCCTTATGGTATCTTTGCGGGCCGGGATGCATCGAGGGGTCTGGCCACGTTCTGTTTGGAGAAAGATGCCTTGAGGGAGGAATATGATGACCTGTCAGACCTCAACGCTGTTCAGATGGAGTCAGTCAGAGAGTGGGAGAGGCAGTTCATGGGTAAGCTGTAACAATATGTAGGATACAGGGCCTAAAACACCTGCCAAATGCGGGTAGATTTTGTCGTTGGCGGCTAAGAACGTCTAATTCACCAGCCACGTTGGCGGCTATGAATGTCTTAATTCACCAGCCATGGCAGGTAGACTCAGGTCTTTACTCAGACTCACACTCAGGTCTTTACTCAGACTCACACTCAGGTCTTTACTCAGACTCACACTCAGGTCTTTACAGTGTGAGCATTTTATAAAAAAGAAAAGTATGGGCATGTGTGCCAGTTGTGAGTTCTAGTAGAATAAATGCTGCAGTGGCTGTTTTCAAAGTATTTCTGTCATTTTGTTTCATGCTGGTAATGGACAGATCTGAATCCTAACATTATAGCTATCCCACCTCGCGCTACAAAGCTGGGTGGCTGTGTGCACTGAATAAAGTGCTGCTGAAAGATTTTAGAAGGAATGTGCACAGGCATAAAAGTTTGTCTAATTTACCAGAATGTCTACCAAAGTGAGACTTTGTCCTTGTGTGTTTTGGCTATTTAAACATTGTTTTGTTCACAAGCTTGGTTGCTTTTCAATGTTGGTTTGCATCTATTGCTAGCAAAGAGACATCTGCCTCTAGTGAGATTCTCACAGGCACACGGGACAGAAATTGCCGCGTTATCAAGGTAACCTTAAAGGGCTAGCTGAATGTTTTTGTCTGATATTTTGATTAAAAGACTCAGGTCAGAGTATTACATTAAATTGAGCAATATAGCACATTACTTTGTTTTAGGCCCTGGTAGGATATATGTTGGTGCTTGATTAGGGTGCAATCTGGTTTGATTTGACCCTTGTGATCTCTCATTTCAGAAAAATATGATTATGTTGGTCGACTGTTAAAGCCCGGGGATGAGCCGTCAGAATACACAGATGAGGAGGACATCAAGGACCACCTGAAACATGACTGAACTGTTGCCCTGTTCTGTTCACACCACCAACCAAAGCCTTGACCCAAACAGCTGACAGCACCTGTCCCCCCCACACCCTTCCTCTTCCCTCTCAAGCCCCCCCCCCTCCTCTTCTTCCCTCTCAAGCCCCCCCTCCTCCTCTTCTTCCCTCTCAACCCCCCTCCTTCTTCTTCTTCTTCCCTCTCAAGCCCCCCCTCCTCCTCTTCTTCCCTCTCAAGCCCCCCCGCCTCCTCTTCTTCCCTCTCAAGCCCCCCCGCCTCCTCTTCTTCCCTCTCAAGCCCCACCTCCTCCTCCTCTTCCCTCTCAAGCCCCACCTCCTCCTCTTCCCTCTCAAGCCCCCCCTCCTCCTCCTCTTCCCTCTCAAGCCCCTCCTCCTCTTCCCTCTCAAGCCCCCCCTCCTCCTCCTCTTCCCTCTCAAGCCCCCCCTCCTCCTCCTCTTCCCTCTCAAGCCCCCCCCTCCTCCTCCCTCTCAAGCCCCCCCTCCTCCTCCCTCTCAAGCCCCCCCTCCTCCTCCCTCTCAAGCCCCCCCTCCTCCTCCCTCTCAAGCCCCCCCTCCTCCTCCCTCTCAAGCCCCCCCTCCTCCTCCCTCTCCCCTCTCAAGCACCCCCTCCTTCTTCTTCCCTCTCAAGCACCCCCTCCTTCTTCTTCCCTCTCAAGCACCCCCTCCTTCTTCTTCTTCCCTCTCAAGCACCCCCTCCTTCTTCTTCTTCCCTCTCAAGCACCCCCTCCTTCTTCTTCTTCCCTCTCAAGCACCCCCTCCTTCTTCTTCTTCCCTCTCAAGCACCCCCTCCTTCTTCTTCTTCCCTCTCAAGCCCCCCCTTCTTCTTCTTCTTCCCTCTCAAGCCCCCCCTTCTTCTTCTTCCCTCTCAAGCCCCCCCTCCTCCTCCCTCTCCCCTCTCAAGCACCCCCTCCTTCTTCTTCTTCCCTCTCAAGCACCCCCTCCTTCTTCTTCTTCCCTCTCAAGCACCCCCTCCTTCTTCTTCTTCCCTCTCAAGCACCCCCTCCTTCTTCTTCTTCCCTCTCAAGCACCCCCTCCTTCTTCTTCCCTCTCAAGCACCCCCTCCTTCTTCTTCTTCCCTCTCAAGCACCCCCTCCTTCTTCTTCTTCCCTCTCAAGCACCCCCTCCTCCTTCTTCTTCCCTCTCAAGCACCCCCTCCTTCTTCTTCTTCCCTCTCAAGCCCCCCCTTCTTCTTCTTCTTCCCTCTCAAGCACCCCCTCCTTCTTCTTCTTCCCTCTCAAGCACCCCCTCCTTCTTCTTCTTCCCTCTCAAGCACCCCCTCCTTCTTCTTCTTCCCTCTCAAGCACCCCCTCCTTCTTCTTCTTCCCTCTCAAGCACCCCCTCCTCCTTCTTCTTCTTCCCTCTCAAGCACCCCCTCCTTCTTCTTCTTCCCTCTCAAGCACCCCCTCCTTCTTCTTCTTCCCTCTCAAGCACCCCCTCCTTCTTCTTCTTCCCTCTCAAGCACCCCCTCCTTCTTCTTCTTCCCTCTCAAGCACCCCCTCCTCCTTCTTCCCTCTCAAACCCTAATTTTCCTCTGGTTGGATAGCCCAGTCCTGGATGGGCGGGCCCTGGCCTGACTCCTCACCATACAGATCAGCACTAACAGAAACCAGTGATGAAACTGTTTCAGGGGTTTTTGAATGACATGAACTTGTCTTTGTGCTGTTAGTCTATTTGAAATAGTTAAAACACAAAACATTTTTATAGAATTTTCCTTACGATGTCCCTGTTGTGTAAATGTGAACAGAGGCATAAAGGTCTCGACAAACCATTTCTGTATGGACCTTGCTTTGTGCCCGGGGGCATTGTCATGCTGAAACCAGAAAGGTCCTTGCCACAACATATTTAGAATCACTCAGATTGATTGATTGGGAATACAAAGGGAAGGTCAGCTGACAGTTCTAATCAATCGACTGTTTCCAAGCTACACTACTGGATGTTGGTACAATCCCCAGGACATCAAATGGTCAGTGTTAATTGTGCCTTATTTTTTTTTTTTTATACTTCTAAAATCCTGTCAAAAAACGAGGGGGCGGGGTTGAAATTATTCTGCCCATGATGTTTATTAGTTGTCTTCGAGGTGCTGTAAAAAGCGGTTCACCTTCTTGGGAAGGTGTTCTATAGACTGGTTTCCTTTTTAAAGCCATCAGTCTAAGGCATGCTGTAATACCGACTGGCAGAGAGACTCCACGCATCACAACCTTGTATATAGACCTCTGTTACTGCCATATTGATGTAGGTAATGAACTCCATATATTGCTGGTTTGTGTTTTTCTTTAGTTTTTTTGCTGAAGTTCTTTTTAAATGTGAGTGAATGTTGAAAGGACTGTGGTGTGGGACGGGATCAGGGAATGTTCACATTTGGGAGAGAAGTTGCTTATCTTGTAAATATATCTATCATTTTATTAAAGCATGTGCTTCAATGTTGAGCAATGCTGAATTCCCACCATGTCATGTATTTAAATGTTGGGTATGTGTCTGCAGAGAGAGACAGGCATGCATAATAAAGTGATTTGGTTAATAATTGTCTTGAGTTATTTCATTCCAGACTGAAGTATATACACTACTGGTCAAAAGTTGACACACCTACTCATTCGAGTTTATTATTATTTATTTTTTTAAACTATTTTCTACATTGTAGAATATTGAAAACTACGAAATAATACATGGAATCATGTAACCAAAAAAGGGTTAAACGAATCAAAATATATATTTAAGATTCTTCAAATAGCCACCCTTTGCCTTGATAGCTTTGCACACTTGTCATTCTCTCAACCAGATTCACCTGGAAAGCTTTTCCAACGGTCTTGAAAGAGTTCCCACATGTGCTGAGCACTAGTTGGCTGCTTTTCCTTCACTCTGCGGTCCAACTCATCCCAAACAATCTCAATTGGGTTGAGGTCGGGGGATTGTGGAGGCCAGGTCATCTGATGCAGCACTCCATCACCCTCCTTGGTAAAATAGCCCTTACACAGCCTGGAGGTGTGTTTTGGGTCATTGTCATGTTGAAAAACAAACACAATGAGTAACAGCTATATACAGGAAGTACCAGAGTCGATGTGCAGGGGTACGAGGTAATAACATAGCTATATACAAGGACTACCAGCACTGAGTCGATGTGCTAGGTAATACGTACATAGACCATAGGTAGGGGTAAAGTGACTAGGCAACAGGATAAAACAGCAGTAGTGTATGTGATGAGTCAAGAGTTAGTGACAAAAGGGTCAATGTGGGTAGCTATTTAGCAGTCATGGCTTGGAGGTAGAAGCTGTTCAGGGTCCTGTTGGTTTCATGCTTGGTGCATCGGTATCGCTTGCTGTGTGGTAGCAGAGAGAACAGCCTGGCTTGACTTTAAAGCGCCTTCCACTGACACCACTTGGTATAGAGGTCCTGGATGGCAGGTAGCTCGGCACCAGTGATGTACTGGGCCGTACCCATTACCCTCTTTAGAACCTTGCAGTCGGATGCCAAGTAGTTGCTGTACCAAGCGGAGATGCAACCAGTCAGGATGCTCTCAATGACGGAGCTGTAGAACATTCTGAAGATCTGAGGGCCCACGCCAAATCTTATCAGTCTCCTGAGGGGGAAGAGGCATTGTAGGGACAACTAAGAACTTGAAGTTGTTGACCCGCTACAGCCCTGTCTATGTGGATGGGGGCGTGTTCGGCCCTCTGTGTCCTGTAGTCCACAATCAGCTCCTTTGTCTTGCTGACACTGAGGGAGAGGTTGTTGTCCTGGCACCACACTGCCAGGTCTCTGACCTCCTCCCTATAGGCTGTCTCATCATCTTCAGTGATCAGGCCAACCACCGTTGTGTTGTCAGCACACTTGATGGTGTTGGAGTCGTGCACAGCCACGCAGTCGTGGGTAAACAGAGAGTACAGGAAGGGACTAAGCACGCATCCCTGAGGGTCCCCATGTTGAGGGTCAGCGTGGCGGATGTGTTGTTACCTACCCTCACCACCTAGTGGAGTAGGGTAGGGGGGTTCTAGTGTAGGGTTAGATGGTAGGGTATTTAAATAGTGGAGTAGGGTAGGGGGGTTCTAGTGTAGGGGTAGATGGTAGGGTATTTAAATAGTGGAGTAGGGTAGGGGGGGTTCTAGTGTAGGGGTAGATGGTAGGGTATTTAAATAGTCGAGTAGGGTAGGGGGGTTCTAGTGTAGGGTTAGATGGTAGGGTATTTAAATAGTGGAGTAGGGTAGGGGGGTTCTAGTGTAGGGGTAGATGGTAGGGTATTTAAAAAGTGGAGTAGGGTAGGGGGGTTCTAGTGTAGGGGTAGATGGTAGGGTATTTAAATAGTGGAGTAGGGTAGGTGGGTTATAGTGTAGGGGTAGATGGTAGGGTATTTAACAACCGACCACCCTACTCCACTATTTAAATACCCTACACTCCCAGCGCATACTTCACCCTTTAACACCTCACACGGGTTTCCTACATATGCATCCTTACCCAACAAGAAGCGATTCATTATCATTCATACACGTATTCTCCAATTCAAATTTAGACAATGTCCTTTTTGTTGCAGTTTTCGTTACTGCTGTCGTCCATTCAGAACGTTTGTCTTCACCAACTGTTCGATGCACGGCTTGGTTTTGAACTCAGCATTCACTTCCCCCATCTTTTTCCTGAACCAGAACCGTAGTCCTCCCCTGTGGGCCCCTATAGGAATTCATAGGGTTAACCAATCAAACTCAGATCAGACATCAATAGAGTACACAGATCGTATTATCAACATTTAGATAAATGAATAGAATATGACTTATTATTATTATGATTCTGTATAATTTCGTTATTATTAATGCATTTTAAATAATATCACACTACTAGCCTCATGCCATGAACATGCATAGCCATCTCGAAACAACTCTGATAATGTTTTGTCTCAAAGTTGCCGTGTGGCGCGCCATACTCATATCAATACACTTGTAAACCTTATGTAGCAAATAAGCCATTCATTTTTTGTTGTTCACCAAATACTAGACTCTCATTGACCTCCGTACAAAACTCAGTGCTTGTTGGATGAAACAATGCCACCTTCTGGAGGCATACATATTTTTCACCGAGTTGGGCCTCTCTCTTCATTTTCCTCTCTGATGTGAGTAGATGTCCTCCCGTTGTTTTTAAGGTTATCTTGGATGCAGTCTCATTATACCGTAGTGGTTCCCATATGTCTTGAAAGCACCATTAGGACGGAGAGACAAGTATGTTGTCAGTATAGTACAAATCGTATATAGATGTAGGCCATTGGCTGCCTTCATCACAAGGGGTACGTACAGGAGTTCTGATTGGTTCCAAGTTTAGCAGTTTGCAAATATGCCTGGGCAGTGTTGAAATATTTTTTTACTGACAAACTGCAAGAATTGAGTGTGAAACACATTTTTACAGTAATCAAGAATATTTCATTGTCAGATACAAAAACTCAGCTCCTCCCTCGGCGTAGGATCGATCAAATTCACTGTTTTCGGCGTTGGCCCACCACCGAAAAGTGCAGTATAATGCCACACTACACAACTGGGAACTCAGATTGGGGACTTCAGTGCGTTAAAAACAACTGGAAACTCGAAAAAAACTGGGAAAAGACCGAGTTCCCAGTTGTCTTTATAGCACCATAATTCCCTTGATTTGTATTTTTTTTATACATTTTGTCGTTACAATGCTGCGCCACTGCTGAGGTCGTCACTAGTTACCACAGCAACAAAGTCTTAAACCCCGCCTATTAAAAAAAAAATGTATCTTAAGTATTTTGAGATTTTAAAGCCAACCACACTGCTAACCTTAAATGAACACTGAAAAACACTTTTTTGTTTTCAGGGATTTTTCTGATATACATTGTGGCTGTGGTAACTAGTGACAGCCCAGTAGCTGATGACTGGTCATTTGTCAACAATCAAGACCCACAACTCAAAACCCATTGGATGAGAAAGACAGAAGTCCCTCCGCTCTGACCTTCTCCTCCAATGGGTTTTGAGAAGGAGACGAGGGGAATGTGATTGAGAAAAGGCCAATGTACAGGTTTGCGGTCCAAAAATAAATCGACCTATGGTTATTCGGTTGAAGGTTGTAACGAGGAGCATTGACGATTGTGAACCTTTTTTTCCCAGGCGGTTTTAGGTCACCATTTCGATTAATCACGCAAAAACGCGTTTGCCCAATGAAAGTACCCCATCTTGCGACAGCAGGCAGTAGTTGAGCATACCCTCCAAATCCAGCATACGCCACTGTTTGTGTTTGAGGAATGCGGGGTGAGTGGTACTCGCTGCTACACGAGCTGTATTTATACACCACCGCATCGGCCAGACGTGCTGTAGGTATTGTCCCATTTTTTTTTTTTATTAAAAAAATAAAAATCTTCCTCTGGTTTTAACACAGGAATTTTTCATGTAAACTATGTTTTTCACCCCATGTGAACGAGTGTTGGCAGGTAGGGTAGCGCTGCCATATTCCCAACCCGTTAGCACACAGTTTCTACGTCATTTAAAATGGCGCCAATATTAAAGTTCAGCGGGCCATCGAATCTGGCATAATGTTTCATAATAAACACTAATTATATCCACACTCTCTAACGCGTCCATATGCAGAGTGGAGGCACAATACTGGGGTCAAGCGATACTATACATCTCGGCTAAATTCGTTGAGTGGGAACTTTTAGCATTAGCTAGGCTAGCTAACGTGCGAACGTTACGTGGCTTAAAGCAGATAGCTACTAGATAGCTTAGCTAGTTAACTAGCTGCCGTGTTTACTAGTTAGGGGGTGCTGCGGCGACAAGCAGCCTCAGCCAAGTTGGCACGTCAGGCATGCTATCTTTCAGTGACAAACATGTTTTCTTATTTACTTGTTCGTATAGCTCAACTAGCTGCGAATGCTTGTTTGTTTGACACGTTGTCGCAGGTTGTGCTTGGTCAACATGAGGTAATAGATTCGTAAAGTTTTGTCTAATATGAGTCTGTTCCTGCCTAACTATTTGTTTGGACATTGAGGTGGTTTATTATAGCTAAACACATTCTAACCTGGCACGGTTTTTACCCGGGGCGCGTTCATATGCGTTCAAGACAACTGGGAACTCGCAAAATACGAGGTCAAATCATGACGTCAGGGCTCTTCAGGTCGGGAAGTCGGAGCTCTAGAAAGAGGCCCGAGTTGGATGACAGCTCCAAAAAATACATCCCATTCGGAGTTCGTTTTTTCCGAGTTCCCAGTTGTTTGGAACGTGGCTTTGGTCATCATGGGCTCACCATTTTTTTATTATTTTTTTATTCAAAATACAGATCAACAATTTACATTCTTACATACATTAACGAGAAAATACTGAAAAAATTAATAAAAAATAAACAACTCTAGTGCAATTGTTGATCGTTCAGACACAGCCGTGAGGTCATTGTGATGTAGTTAGTGTTTTTTGCTTGATATCTTGTATGGGAATAAACACTGTCAGTAGCACAGTTGTGTTTCGCTTGTTCCTATTTAGTTAGGAGGCTTGAAACAAATGCATGAATAGTGACTAGTACTTCTGTGTGATGTTTTTGTGGGGGAGGTGACCATCTTATAACTGAACTGTAAGATTAATATTTTGTTTCTTCATAATTGCAAACAAATGATGTACCATTATATGTCAACTCTGTCCAATAACGTTATTGATCATCAGTTAGGCTGATGACAGCCATGTTTAGTGTCTGGTGACAGAGTTCTGTACATGGAGGCAAAGGAATCTGTCTGTACTGGGCAGTTGGTTATGAATCTCCTCTTTTCAGATTACACCTTGACCTCGCCAAGACTGACCATGAAGAGAGGTCGGCATCCAAGCAGCAGTGAAGAAGACTCTGATAATGGAAGTAAGCATTCTCTCTAGTCTAGACTAATACTGCGTTCAAAACAACTGGAAACTCAGAAAAATACAAGGTCAAATCATGACGCCATTGATTTTCAGGTCGGAAAGTCTGAGCTCTAGAAAAAGGCCAGAGTTGGAATACCGAGTTGGATGACCGTTCAAATCAATTTTTCCCAGTTGGAGCAAAAAACATTTCTCCAGAGTTCCCTGTTGTTTTGAACGCACTGAAGTCGGAAGTCAGAGATTTCCGAGTTCCCAGTTGATTTGAACATGGCATAACACTAACCTCTACCCCAGACTAACCTCTACCCCAGACTAACCCTAGGGCTTGACATTAGGCTTAGGGCCACTTGTCCAAAAATACAACTTGTATAATGCAAGGAACCCCTTTATGAAATGCATTGCTGTATTATCTTTCCCCATAGAGAATCGGACAGTAGGCTACTCTCTGCCCATTGGCTTCTTTGCATATTCAAGCCTGTTTCAAAGTACCCTTGGTAGCCTAAGATATTGCTACATTGCAATTACAAAAAAAGTTAAATAGCAATGAGGCTGATGCAACGGATCAGAACGCTTCTCTTAAAATGTTGATCAAGTTTTATTTCTTCATATTATAAGCTGTAGGCTATGTGCAAATGTTCCGAAACACAATGAAATCCAAATCACATGTATTTATATAGCCCTTCGTACATCAGCTGATATCTCAAAGTGCTGTAATTAGCGGGAAACTGCATGCACAAGTGGTTTCAAATGACAGAGTTGCAAATATATGTTAGAAATGAAGAAACGGGGGATCTAAAGATGCATCAACTAGCATGGGTTATTAATATGGATAGGATTGGGTCTTTGGCTGCTGGACAATAACATAATGTTGTTTTGATAACCAATAGAACATGGTTTCATGGCATATGAAGTGTTTATAAATTAATTCCCTCAACATTCCTAAGATCGTATTTTTAAAGGCTACTTTGAAACAAGGTAAGACATGCTTCATAAAATTACAATTTCAGATTTTAAACAATTACATTTATGGTTAAATTGTTTCAAAATGCTGACTGCATCCGCTCGGATTCAAGATGGGTGATGGGCGGGGCTCAACTGGCACTGTCCTTCACTCTGGTCTTCTGACCAGTTGATCTGAACCGTGCCTCGAGTATGTCAACAAAATCAAGCCTTTATACGTTAATATTAGTTCTTTCATCATATTTGTCAAACATGACTGTGTGCTGCTATAGCCCCTTGCTTTAGCTACTGTCATGGAGTTCGCTAAATATTTTCATGAAGAAACTGATAAAACACAGGTGCAAAATCAAGGTGACTTACCAAGATGAGGACGAAGAGCAAGAAAGGGAGTGTGGTGATGTGTCCACAACTAAAGAATCACTGTGAAATCTGAAAAGGCGCATATCCCGAAAGCATGATGGTGTACTAAGTACGTGCTAAGTGGTAAAAGAAAGGATTGAGGTGGGTAGCTAGCTAAGTGTGTCATTGTAGCAATGTATTTCTGAACAAAAAAATCTGATCTCTTAAGTTGTTTGATTTCATTCTATTAGCCTATTGTATAGATATCATTGATTTGTGTCCCAATAGGCCAGACATATTACCTCTTTCAAGGAAGTTTCCATTTTTATCTGGTTATTTTGCATAAAAACCCTTTAGGCCTACCTAATTAAAAAAAATATATATATATTTTTAAATCTGCATTCCTGGCAAGAATGTCCCGAAGGGTGTTTAGCATCCCAGCGCTACCCTACCTGCCATCGCATGAGCCTGAAGCCACAGACTCTGGCCAAACTCGTATTTCTAAAAATTAATTCAAAGGCACGGAGCCTAAAAAGGCACTTTTCATTTGTATTTCATTTCTAAGTAAGTCACAGCCTATATGTTGGAATTTATAGACTATGATGATTCAATAGAACAAAATGTTGGTTAAATGCGGAGCCAGCCTAGTTTGTCACTCGCAAATGCTTTACTTATTTGTAGGCTATAGCTTTGAAATAACTGAAATAATAGGCTATTCATCTAGCCTAAATAATTCACTTCCTGTCTGGCTCCTGACCTATTCAGTGTTTTTACGACATGTAGCCTATTTGAAATGATGAGTGCTTTTTACAGTCGCCTTTTCATGTAGCTTATTAAAATACTTTTCATTTAAATCATATGGTTCTGTTTCAATACATAACAACCAAATGGTAGGTCCAGGAAGTCACAACAATAGATGGGTGTTGGTTAAATGGTAGGTCCAGGAAGTCACAACAATAGATGGGTGTTGGTTAAATGGTAGGTCCAGGAAGTCACAACAATAGATGGGTGTTGGTTAAATGGTAGGTCCAGGAAGTCACAACAATAGATGGGTGTTGGTTAAATGGTAGGTCCAGGAAGTCACAACAATAGATGGGTGTTGGTTAAATGGTAGGTCCAGGAAGTCACAACAATAGATGGGTGTTGGTTAAATGGTAGGTCCAGGAAGTCACAACAATAGATGGGTGTTGGTTAAATGGTAGGTCCAGGAAGTCACAACAATAGATGGGTGTTGGTTAAATGGTAGGTCCAGGAAGTCACAACAATAGATGGGTGTTGGTTAAATGGTAGGTCCAGGAAGTCACAACAATAGATGGGTGTTGGTTAAATGGTAGGTCCAGGAAGTCACAACAATAGATGGGTGTTGGTTAAATGGTAGGTCCAAGAAGTCACAACAATAGATGGGTGTTGGTTAAATGGTAGGTCCAGGAAGTCACAACAATAGATGGGTGTTGGTTAAATGGTAGGTCCAGGAAGTCACAACAATAATGGGTGTTGGTTAAATGGTAGGTCCAGGAAGTCACAACAATAGATGGGTGTTGGTTAAATGGTAGGTCCAGGAAGTCACAACAATAGATGGGTGTTGGTTAAATGGTAGGTCCAGGAAGTCACAACAATAGATGGGTGTTGGTTAAATGGTAGGTCCAGGAAGTCACAACAATAGATGGGTGTTGGTTAAATGGTAGGTCCAGGAAGTCACAACAATAGATGGGTGTTGGTTAAATGGTAGGTCCAGGAAGTCACAACAATAGATGGGTGTTGGTTAAATGGTAGGTCCAGGAAGTCACAACAATAGATGGGTGTTGGTTAAATGGTAGGTCCAGGAAGTCACAACAATAGATGGGTGTTGGTTAAATGGTAGGTCCAGGAAGTCACAACAATAGATGGGTGTTGGTTAAATGGTAGGTCCAGGAAGTCACAACAATAGATGGGTGTTGGTTAAATGGTAGGTCCAGGAAGTCACAACAATAGATGGGTGTTGGTTAAATGGTAGGTCCAGGAAGTCACAACAATAGATGGGTGTTGGTTAAATGGTAGGTCCAGGAAGTCACAACAATAGATGGGTGTTGGTTAAATGCTCATTTTAATGGTCAGAATTTGGAGCAGCAATTTTTTTCTTCTTCCTCTGAGCGTTGAGGGTTTTTAGCCAAGTGGTTGGAAATGATGTGGCGTGATGTGATGATGTGGCGTGCCAGAGTGCGACCGATGAGCGGGATTTCCGACCACTCAACATACTTGGCTCTGATCCAATGCTGATTGGAGTAATTGTTTGATATTGTGATAAACATTTTTTGTTGTTTCTTATCCCGGACAAGTGTTAATGTCGAGCTCTATCTAACCTCAGACTAACCCTAACCTCTTCCCAAGACTAGAGGTCTTCACGGATCCAACTGTACCTGAGACCCGATCTGGGACCCGAGTGTCTTCGGATACAGAATTGTCAACTAGATGGTATTTTCCATGAAGAAATATTGGTGGAACTTTGCTTTAACACTTTACAAGTATTTTTGTGGTAGTGGAAGAAGTTTAAAATGTTTTACTTAAGCCAAGAAGTTAAATATAGTAATATAGTCAAAGTAAAAAAAATTGGTCTGATTACTTTGATAGACTACACATATATGTTCCAAAATGCTATTACGGGAGAACATCATTCTCAAATGCACACCTGATGAGAACCTTTTTTTATCATGCGACAGAGCTGCATATTAACAACTTAATGGTAGAAATTAGAGAGAATATCTGAAGATGTAACGATAGGATTGTGCTTTACTGTTTTTGGACAGTAGTAGAAGAAGAAATGCTGGTTTCAATATCATTTTGGCTGTAGGCTATTGAAAACAAGGTAAGATAAGCTATTTAAAACAGCCAGATTTCAAAGAATGATATGGGTGGCTAGGCATCGCAATGATATGGGTGGCTAGGCATGGCAATGATATGGGTGGCTAGGCATCGCAATGATATGGGTGGCTAGGCATTGCAATAATATGGGTCGCTAGGCATCACATATGGAATTATTTAGCTTATTAGAATATCATTCCAATGTTGGTTGTGTGTGCCGGGAGTTTGTGGCATTGTCTGTAGGCCATGGCTAGGTGCTATGGTATTCTAGAGAATATGGTCGTATCTTCCTGGCCTGAACCGAATGCACACTACAAAATGTGCAACATAGGATTGTTTTGAGTGGCATGCAATATAGACAATTTTGACTTTGTGGCTATGGAATTTTAGTCTGACTGACAGCTCTCACAGCTCATCCTCGCTCTATAATTACGTGGGTCATGTCATTCAGGCTAATGGAATCTGACTTTGTGGCTATGGAATCTAGTGGAATCTAGTGCCCATTCAACGTACGCTGGCGCTTTGCATCCATTCATCAAGTGGAAGCAGAGAGAGTTTCGGAGCGACAACTATTGCGAGTGTCGGAATTGTACTATTTTTTTCCAAAGAGTGAGAATGGAAGAGACACGGGACATCCTGCTGTGTGCTCTTGGCCATGAAGCATCAAGTGCAAATTCATAATACACAGCATTCTATGATAGAACTGTGTTATTAAACGTGTCAAATGAAAAGCTTATTTAACTCGTCAAATAGTGTTATCACGTTAC
This sequence comes from Oncorhynchus mykiss, assembly GCF_013265735.2. NCBI lineage: Eukaryota > Metazoa > Chordata > Actinopteri > Salmoniformes > Salmonidae > Oncorhynchus > Oncorhynchus mykiss. The sequence goes on from NC_048583.1 coordinate 67,008,052, forward strand.
ATTATACTGTCTCCACATTACATTATACTGTCTCCAGCTCACGTTACATTATACTGTCTCCACATTACATTATACTGTCTCCAGCTCACGTTACATTACACTGTCTCCACATTACATTATACTGTCTCCACGTTACATTATACTGTCTCCACGTTACATTATACTGTCTCCACGTTACATTATACTGTCTCCAGCTCACGTTACATTATACTGTCTCCACGTTACATTATACTGTCTCCACATTACATTATACTGTCTCCACGTTGCATTATACTGTCTCCACATTACATTATACTGTCTCCAGCTGACGTTACATTATACTGTCTCCACATTACATTATACTGTCTCCAGCTCACGTTACATTATACTGTCTCCACATTACATTATACTGTCTCCAGCTGACGTTACATTATACTGTCTCCACATTACATTATACTGTCTCCAACTCACGTTACATTATACTGTCTCCAGCTCACGTTACATTATACTGTCTCCAGCTCACGTTACATTATACTGTCTCCAGCTCACATTACATTATACTGTCTCCACATTACATTATACTGTCTCCAGCTCACGTTACATTATACTGTCTCCACATTACATTATACTGTCTCCAGCTCACATTACATTATACTGCCTCCACGTTACATTATTATACTGTCTCCACATTACATTATACTGTCTCCACATTACATTATACTGTCTCCACATTACATTATACTGCCTCCACGTTACATTATACTGCCTCCACGTTACATTATACTGTCTCCAGCTCACGTTACCTTATACTATCTCCAGCTTACGTTACATTATACTGTCTCCAGCTCACGTTACATTATACTGTCTCCAGCTCACGTTACATTATACTGCCCCCAGCTCACGTTACATTATACTGTCTCCAGCTCACATTACATTATACTGCCTCCACGTTACATTATACTGTCTCCACGTTGCATTATACTGCCTCCATGTTACATTATACTGCCTCCAGCTCACATTACATTATACTGCCTCCACGTTACATTATACTGCTTCCACGTTACATTATACTGCTTCCACGTTACATTATTCTGCCTCCACGTTACATTATACTGTCTTCAGCTCACATTACATTATACTGTCTCCAGCTCACATTACATTATACTGCCTCCACATTACATTATACTGCCTCCACATTACATTATACTGTCTCCACATTACATTATACTGTCTCCAGCTCACGTTACATTATACTGCCTCCACTTTACATCATACTGTCTCCACGTTACATTATACTGTCTCCGCATTACATTATACTGTCTCCAGCACACATTACATTATACTGCCTCCACGTTGCAGTATACTGCCTCCACATTACATTATACTTTCTCCACATTACATTATACTGTCTCCACATTACGTTATACTGTCTCCAGCTCACGTTACATTATACTGTCTCCACATTACATTATACTGTCTCCAGCTCACGTTACATTATACTGTCTCCACATTACATTATACTGTCTCCACGTTACATTATACTGTCTCCACGTTACATTATACTGTCTCCACGTTACATTATACTGTCTCCAGCTCACGTTACATTATACTGTCTCCACGTTACATTATACTGTCTCCACGTTACATTATACTGTCTCCACATTACATTATACTGTCTCCACGTTGCATTATACTGTCTCCACGTTACATTATACTGTCTCCACATTACATTATACTGTCTCCAACTCACGTTACATTATACTGTCTCCAGCTCACGTTACATTATACTGTCTCCAGCTCACGTTACATTATACTGTCTCCACATTACATTATACTGTCTCCAGCTCACATTACATTATACTGTCTCCACATTACATTATACTGTCTCCAACTCACGTTACATTATACTGTCTCCAGCTCACGTTACATTATACTGTCTCCAGCTCACGTTACATTATACTGTCTCCAGCTCACGTTACATTATACTGTCTCCACATTACATTATACTGTCTCCAGCTCACATTACATTATACTGTCTCCACATTACATTATACTGTCTCCAGCTCACATTACATTATACTGCCTCCACGTTACATTATACTGTCTCCACATTACATTATACTGTCTCCACATTACATTATACTGTCTCCACATTACATTATACTGTCTCCACATTACATTATACTGTCTCCACATTACATTATACTGCCTCCACGTTACATTATACTGCCTCCACGTTACATTATACTGTCTCCACATTACATTATACTGTCTCCAGCTCACGTTACATTATACTGTCTCCAGATCACGTTACATTATACTGTCTCCAGCTCACGTTACATTATACTGTCTCCAGCTCACGTTACATTATACTGTCTCCAGCTCATGTTACATTATACTGCCCCCAGCTCACGTTACATTATACTGTCTCCAGCTCACGTTACATTATACTGTCTCCACATTACATTGTACTGTCTCCACATTACATTGTACTGCCTCCAGCTCACATTACATTATACTTCCTCCACGTTACATTATACTGCCTCCACGTTACATTATACTGCCTCCACGTTACATTATACTGTCTCCACGTTACATTATACTGTCTCCACGTTGCATTATACTGCCTCCACGTTACATTATACTGCCTCCAGCTCACATTACATTATACTGCCTCCACGTTACATTATACTGCTTCCACGTTACATTATACTGCTTCCACGTTACATTATACTGCCTCCACATTACATTATACTGTCTCCAGCTCACATTACATTATACTGTCTCCAGCTCACATTACATTATACTGCCTCCACATTACATTATACTGCCTCCACATTACATTATACTGTCTCCACATTACATTATACTGTCTCCAGCTCACGTTACATTATACTGTCTCCAGCTCACATTACATTATACTGCCTCCACTTTACATTATACTGTCTCCACGTTACATTATACTGTCTCCGCATTACATTATACTGTCTCCAGCACACATTACATTATACTGCCTCCACGTTGCAGTATACTGCCTCCACATTACATTATACTTTCTCCACATTACATTATACTGTCTCCACATTACGTTATACTGTCTCCAGCTCACGTTACATTATACTGCCTCCACGTTACATTATACTGCCTCTACATTATACTGCCTCCAGCTCACGTTACATTATACTGCCTCTACATTATACTGCCTCCAGCTCACGTTACATTATACTGCCTCCAGCTCACATTACATTATACTGCCTCCAGCTCACATTACATTAGACTGCTTCCACGTTACATTGTACTGCCTCCACGTTACATTGTACTGCCTCCACGTTACATTGTACTGCCTCCACGTTACATTGTACTGCCTCCACGTTACATTGTACTGCCTCCACGTTACATTGTACTGCCTCCACGTTACATTGTACTGCCTCCACGTTACATTGTACTGCCTCCACGGTACATTGTACTGTCTCCACGGTACATTGTACTGTCTCCACGGTACATTGTACTGTCTCCACGGTACATTGTACTGTCTCCACGGTACATTGTACTGTCTCCACGGTACATTGTACTGTCTCCACGGTACATTGTACTGTCTCCACGGTACATTGTACTGTCTCCACGGTACATTGTACTGTCTCCACGGTACATTGTACTGCCTCCAGCTCACGTTACATTGTACTGCCTCCAGCTCACATTACATTATATTGTCTCCACATTACATTATACTGTCTCCAGCTCACGTTACATTGTACTGTCTCCAGCTCACATTGTATTATAGGCAGACTATACCCTATGCAGCTGAATGGCAATAGGGTGGCGCACTTTACGAGTTGAGATTGAGAAATTAAAATAGCTTATTTTTAAATCGTGGCCACAAGTTAACACGCAGTTGCATTTAGAATTGTTATTTGTTATGCAGTGACTGGGCTGACCAATGACTGGCCTTACAAAAACAGGTTTCACTCCAGTAGTCTACAGACATTGAGGAGCTTCTCTGGTGCTGTCTGACAGGTGGTAGACTATTCCTCTCTAACTAGTCTGTATGCTGTGTGTGTGTGATTTAATAAAATGCATGACGACTAATGAAAATACACGTGCCAATTTAATTCCACAAAATGATGCACATTTTTACTGATAAGCATGACAGGTCAAATGTTTTTCCGGTGGCTAACCGGTTAACATCCCTACTTCATAAATATTCATAGTTGCTATATTCCCCTGTTGTATCTGTTTCCAGGTCTATGTTTCCTAGATGCATTAAGATATTATAATGCTGTTTGTATGTAGTGCAGACAACTTCTATTCCACATTTTAGCAATATCACAGCATGTAAGATTGGGTTACATGAGTTTGTGGCCCATCCTCCTTCCTGCCAGGCATATTCTGCACTTTTTCAGTTAAAGGGGTGTGTCACAATATTGATTAATTTAATCTCTTTTACAGTAAAACACTTTTACACAACCATCAAATGGGAGACATTAGGGATGTGAAAAAACATAGTTGTGTTTTGTTCTACCTCGGGTAGGAGTATCTCTAATGTAGGGCCTTGCCACTGGCCTACAAGTAAGGAAATGTCAGATAATTGAGATGACTGAAGTCTGATGTCTTTTCTCTGTCATCTTTAAGGTAACTCCACTTCCTGGTCCCAACATTCTCAACCCAGGAGAGCCAATTGGAAGAAGCCCTCAGAAGTAAGTCACCCCACCCTTAACACCTAACCCCTCACCCAGCTTCTGTCTGCTTGTTGCAGTGTGCTGATGAATGTCGTCTGTCTATGTCCCAGTTATTTAATGATCTGTTTGTCTATGTCCCTATTTTAGGCTTGGGAAGTAGACCATATATATCGTATACCGGGTTATTTGGAGAAGGCAATGGTATAGTTTTTTTTCATATCATCAAAACTATCCGTTTTTTAGTAAGTTAATACCTGCAGTCAACTTGTACAATACGTTAGGGAGATGAAGCAGATTGCCTTCTTAGTTTCACCTGTTACATCATTTTACTTTATGACGCTTGTTCCCCAAAACAGTTGAGACAGTAAATTATTTAGTTGTACAACGGGCCAATGCGGGAGACGGTGAGTCTATAGTGTCCATCGTGGGGTAGGCGATATACCAATTCTTTAGAAAGAGAGGGATCCAATTCTGAAATGGTGTTTAATACACACACGTTGACAATAAATGTGGCTAAATTCACAGTCGATAAAATGATGAACGCGTTAAATTATGTGACGTGCAGCCATATTCAGGTCCTGTCAACAAGCTTTTTTGACACGCAAAGACCCAAACGCCTTTTCATAGACATCCTGGTTGAGAATGAAACGACTGAACAACGAAACAGCACAGCAAGTAAGTGAAATAAATAGTTTTTGATTATGTTTTACTGGTAATGTGGACATGCATAAATGCCAACAAAATAACTTTTTGGTCAGTGTGTGTGTAACCTTTATTTAACTAGGCAAGTCAGTTGAGAACACATTCTTATTTACAATGACGGCCTACCCCGGCCAAACCCGGACGACGCTGGGCCAATTGTGCGCCGCCCTATGGGACTCCCAATCACGGCTGGATGTGATACAGCCTGGATTTGAACCAGGGACTGTAGTGACACCTCTTGCATTAAGATGCAGTGCCTTAGACTACTGTGTCCATGTGTTTGTGTTATCTATTTAACCATATGCGTAAATGGCTGCTACATTTTAAATCAGTGTTTTTGGCGAGGAAAATAACGGATATCGGTATCGTCCAAAAATGTCATATCGGTGCATCACTATAGTTTTTCCACTGTTCCAAATGGTCAGAAATAATATTGTAATCTGACAGCATCTGTTTGGCACACACAATACTCTCACAGCACTGCTCCTTCACCCTCCTTTGTCTGGATCTCCTCCTTATATCAGCCTTGTAGAACCACCATGGAGCTGGAGGCCTGCTCCTTTACCCTCCTTTGTCTGGATCTCCTCCTTATAGCAGCCTTGTAGAACCACCATGGAGCTGGAGGCCTGCTCCTTTACCCTCCTTTGTCTGGATCTCCAGTAGTTTCCACAACTAAGTCAAATGTCTTCCACACATCTGACTTTCTCTTTCCCTCCTGAGCAACCAGTAAACATTTGCCTGTTGAGTCCATTTTGCTGTTACGGTGTTCAGAGTTTGTTATAACCAATGTATTGATTTGATTATGATAGGCTATTGATCACGTGCATGTGATACATACATGTTTCACATGGAGAGAGCAAGGGTTGAGGGAATAGGGAATGTTATTCCTAAACAAATGAGGGTTTTCGGTAACAACTTTTCAATCAGAAATGGCTGTGATTATGTTGCAGCTTCAGCAACAAGCCTGAGAGAGTGAGCGCAATAAACTCTGATGTTCTGTGGTGGTCGCTGCGGCAGAGAGGAGACAGACAACAGGTGCTAGTTACAGTCACAGTCTTTTTTTTTAACACAGCGCAGCATGTCTGAGCCCGGCCCTACACAATCAAATCGATCTCGTACTCATTCTAGAGTAATTTGTGTGTGTTAATTATTTAATCAAACAGTGCGCTTAAAGAATCAGACAAGCTCAGTGCATACAGTTTATTAAAACACAGGGTGTGTCAATATATGAACAAATACATGTTTAAAAATGTTTCAATCATTTGGTCGAAAGAACACGACTCGCTCCTATCCTACCCTACACTCATCAATTATTTAGTGAGTGATCTGTCTGTGTCTCTGTCCCAGTTAGTGAGTGATCTGTCTGTGTCTCTGTCCCAGTTAGTGAGTGATCTGTCTGTGTCTCTGTCCCAGTTAGTGAGTGATCTCTCTGTGTCTCTGTCCCAGTTAGTGAGTGATCTGTCTGTGTCTCTGTCCCAGTTAGTGAGTGATCTCTCTGTGTCTCTATGTCCCAGTTAGTGAGTGATCTGTTTGTGTCTCTATGTCCCAGTTAGTGAGTGATCTGTCTGTGTCCCAGGTATTAAGTGAGTGTCTGGTCTGTGTCCCTGTGTTGTGCAGGTGTTCAGGACAGACTTCATCACGGCCATGAAGCTCCATGACACGTACCAACTGAACCCTGAGGATTACTACGTCCTGGCCGACCCCTGGAGACAGGAGTGGGAGAAGGGAGTCCAGGTCCCTGTCAGTCCTCACACCATCCCCCAGCCTGTAGCCCGGTAAGACATGCAGCCTGTAGCCCAGTAGGACATGTAGCCCAGTAAGACATGTAGCCTGTAGCCCGGTAAGACATGTAGCCTGTAGCCCAGTAAGACATGTAGCCTGTAGCCCGGTAAGACGTGTAGCCTGTAGCCCAGTAAGACATGTAGCCTGTAGCCCGGTAAGACGTGTAGCCTGTAGCCCGGTAAGACGTGTAGCCTGGAGCCCAGTAGGACATGTAGGACATGTAGCCTATGTAGGACATGTAGCCTGTAGCCTGGTAGGACATGTAGCCTGTAGCCCGGTAGGACATGTAGCCCGGTAGGACGTGTAGCCTGTAGCCCGGTAGGACATGTAGCCCGGTAGGACATGTAGCCCGGTAGGACATGTAGCATGTAGCCCGGTAGGACATGTAGCCTGTAGCCCGGTAGGCCATGTAGCCTGTAGCCCGGTAGGCCATGTAGCCTGTAGCCCGGTAGGACATGTAGCCTGTAGCCCGGTAGGACATGTAGCCCGGTAAGACGTGTAGCCTGTAGCCCGGTAGGACATGTAGCCCGGTAGGACGTGTAGCCTGGAGCCCAGTAGGACATGTCCTACATAGGCTACATGTCCTACATGTAGGACATGTAGGACATGTAGCCCGGTAGGACATGTAGCCTGTAGCCCGGTAGGACATGTAGCCCGGTAGGACATGTAGCCCGGTAGGACATGTAGCCTGTAGCCCGGTAGATCATGTAGTCTGTAGCCCGGTAGGACATGTAGCCCGGTAGGACATGTAGCCTGTAGCCCGGTAGGACATGTAGCCCGGTAGGACATTTAGCCTGTAGCCCGGTAGGACATGTAGCCTGTAACCCGGTAAAACATGTAGCCCGGTAAGACGTGTAGCCTGTAGCCCGGTAGGATGTGTAGCCTGTAGGACGTGTAGCCTGTAGCCCGGTAGGACGTGTAGCCTGTAGACCGGTAGGACGTGTAGCCTGTAGACCGGTAGGACGTGTAGCCCGGTAGGACATGTAGCCTGTAGACCGGTAGGACATGTAGCCTGTAGCCCGGTAGGACATGTAGCCCGGTAGGACATGTAGGACATGTAGCCCGGTAGGACATGTAGCCTGTAGCCCGGTAGGACATGTAGCCCGGTAGGACATGTAGCCTGTAGCCCGGTAGATCATGTAGCCTGTAGCCCGGTAGGACATGTAGCCCGGTAGGACATGTAGCCTGTAGCCCGGTAGGACATGTAGCCTGTAGCCCGGTAGGACATGTAGCCTGTAGCCCGGTAGGACATGTAGCCTGTAACCCGGTAAAACATGTAGCCCGGTAAGACGTGTAGCCTGTAGCCCGGTAGGATGTGTAGCCTGTAGGACGTGTAGCCTGTAGCCCGGTAGGACGTGTAGCCTGTAGACCGGTAGGACGTGTAGCCTGTAGACCGGTAGGACGTGTAGCCCGGTAGGACATGTAGCCTGTAGACCGGTAGGACATGTAGCCAGTAGACCGGTAGGACATGTAGCCTTTAGACCGGTAGGACATGTAGCATGTAGCCCGGTAGGACATGTAGCCTGCAGGACATGTAGCCTGTAGGACTTGTAGGACATGTAGCCTGGTATTACATGTAGCCTGGTTGGACATGTAGTCTGTAGCCCTGTAGGACGTGTAGCCCGGTAGGACGTATAGCCCGGTAGGACATGTAGCATGTAGCCTGGTATTACATGTAGCCTGGTAGGACATGTAGTCTGTAGCCCATGTAGCCCGGTAGGACATGTAGTCTGTAACCCTGTAGGACGTGTAGCCCGGTAGGACATGTAGACTGTAGACCGGTAGGTAGGACATGTAGCCTAAACACCATCCCTCAGCCTGCAGCCTGGTAGGACATGTAGCCTAAACACCATCCTGTAGCCTGGTAGGACATGTAGCCTGTAGGCCGGTAGGACATGTAGCACTGTAGGACATGTAGCCTAAACACCATCCCTCAGCCTGTAGCCCTGTAGGACATGTAGCCTAAACACCATCCCTCAACATGTAGCAGCCCGGTAAGACATGTAGCCTAAACACCATCCCTCAGCCTGTAGCCCAGTAGGACATGTAGCCTAAACACCATCCCTCAACCTGTAGCCCTGTAGGACATGTAGCCTAAACACCATCCCTCAACCTGTAGCCCTTGTAAGACATGTAGCCCGGTAAGACATGTAGCCCGGTAAGACATGTAGCCCGGTAAGACATGTAGCCTGTAGCCCAGTAAGACATGTAGCCTGTAGCCCAGTAAGACATGTAGCCTGTAGCCCAGTAAGACATGTAGCCTGGTAAGACATGTAGCCTGTAGCCCAGTAAGACATGTAGCCCGGTAAGACATGTAGCCCGGTAAGACATGTAGCCTGTAGCCCAGTAAGACATGTAGCCCTGTAAGACATGTAGCCCAGTAGGACATGTAGCCTGTAGGACATGTAGCCTGTTGACCGGTAGGACATGTAGCCTGTAGACCGGTAGGACATGTAACCTGGTAGGACATGTTGCCCTGTAGGACATGTAGCTTGTAGCCCGGTAGGACATGTAGCCTGCAGGACATGTAGCCTGTAGGACTTGTAGGACATGTAGCCTGGTATTACATGTAGCCTGGTAGGACATGTAGTCTGTAGCCCATGTAGCCCGGTAGGACATGTAGTCTGTAGCCCTGTAGGACGTGTAGCCCGGTAGGACATATAGCCCGGTAGGACATGTAGCCCGGTAGGACATGTAGCCTGCAGGACATGTAGCCTGGTATTACATGTAGCCTGGTAGGACATGTAGTCTGTAGCCCATGTAGCCCGGTAGGACATGTAGCCTGTAGGACATGTAGTCTGTAGCCCTGTAGGACGTGTAGCCCGGTAGGACATGTAGACTGTAGACCGGTAGGTAGGACATGTAGCCTAAACACCATCCCTCAGCCTGCAGCCTGGTAGGACATGTAGCCTAAACACCATCCTGCAGCCTGGTAGGACATGTAGCCTGTAGGCCGGTAGGACATGTAGCCCTGTAGGACATGTAGCCTAAACACCATCCCTCAACCTGTAGCCCGGTAAAACATGTAGCCCGGTAAGACATGTAGCCCTGTAGGACATGTAGCCTAAACACCATCCCTCAACCTGTAGCCCGGTAAGACATGTAGCCCGGTAAGACATGTAGCCCAGTAGGACATGTAGCCTAAACACCATCCCTCAACCTGTAGCCCAGTAGGACATGTAGCCTAAACACCATCCCTCAGCCTGTAGCCCAGTAGGACATGTAGCCTAAACACCATCCCTCAACCTGTAGCCCGGTAGGACATGTAGCCTAAACACCATCCCTCAACCTGTAGACCGGTAGGACATGTAGGGCATGTAGTAGTCTAGTGGCAAGGCCCTACATTAGAGATACTCCTACCCGAGGTAGAACAAAACACAACTATGTTTTTTCACATCCAAATCAAATCAAATGTATTTATATAGCCCTTCGTACATCATCTGATATCTCAAAGTGCTGTACAGAAACCCAGCCTAAAACCCCAAACAGCAAGCAATGCAGGTGTTGAAGCACGGTGGCTAGGAAAAACTCCCTAGAAAGGCCAAAACCTAGGTAGAAACATAGAGAGGAACCAGGCTATGTGGGGTGGCCAGTCCTCTTCTGGCTGTGCCGGGTGGAGATTATAACAGAACATGGCCAAGATGTTCATAAATGACCAGCATGGTCAAATAATAATAAGGCAGAACAGTTGAAACTGGAGCAGCAGCACATCCCTAATGTCTCCCATTTGATGGTTGTGTAAAAGTGTTTTACTGTAAAAGAGATTAAATTGATCAATATTGTGACACACCCCTTTAACTGAAAAAGTGCAGAATATGCCTGGCAGGAAGGAGGATGGGCCACAAACTCATGTAACCCAATCTTACATGCTGTGATATTGCTAAAATGTGGAATAGAAGTTGTCTGCACTACATACAACAAACAAACAGCATTATAATATCTTAATGCATCTATGAAACATAGACCTGGAAACAGATACAACAGGGGAATATAGCAACTATGAATATTTATAATGAATATACGCTTTACTTTGTGTTAGCTGATTAATAGACAACTTTCCAAGTCAAATGTTCTCTCATTCAGTGGTTTATGGTCCTGTCTGACAAGAATACACACAGTAAACATGTTTTTTCTATGTTGTAGCTATTGTAATCGTCACTAAGGAAAACAAGTGGGCTCAGACATCAAAATGACATTTTGGGGTCCAAGGTTCCTTAAAGAGTTTTGTATCTTTAGCTACTACTCTTGCAATTTAGTCAAGGGTCCACCACAGGTTTATCTTTGGGGTCCAAAATCCAATATGGCTGCCATACTACCATTTGATGGAGGACAAATCACATGTAAATATGCATTTTGTAGATGAGGCATTATTTTCTGAATTGTGGTGTAAATCCATTTTATTCTGTATCCATTATGGCCAACATAAACACCTTCACCTGCAGATAAATTGCCCTGGTTTATTTAGTATTGTTTTATTGTGTTTTAAGGGGTTTCCTAAGGCTCTTGGTATAACTAGACTATGAGTGGCACTGCCATGCCTCTGTTTTGTTTGAATAGCTGAAGACAATTAGCTTGTCAGTGTTTTTTACAACACAAGCACATAGTAGTGTAACCAGGTTCCTGTATTACTACAGTCAGCTACTCTAGTCGTGGATATGTACAGCTCTAACATTTCCCTCTTTTACCCACTGAAACTATGTGGACAAGGTTGATTCCAAGTCTTTGAGGTTACAGGACATGAGCGTGTATTAACAGGAAGAGGAGAAATAGTAGCCAGTAGTGGTTGTAGTTCTGGGACCTGACCAGGTTACACAGCTAACAGTAGTGGTTGGGGCCTGACCAGGTTACACAGCTAACAGTAGTGGTTGTAGTTCTGGGACCTGACCAGGTTACACAGCTAACAGTAGTGGTTGGGGCCTGACCAGGTTACACATCTAACAGTAGTGGTTGGGAAATGACCAGGTTACACAGCTAACAGTAGTGGTTGGGGCCTGACCAGGTTACACAGCTAACAGTAGTGGTTGGGGCCTGACCAGGTTACACAGCTAACAGTAGTGGTTGGGGCCTGACCAGGTTACACGTCTAACAGTAGTGGTTGGGAAATGACCAGGTTACACAGCTAACAGTAGTGGTTGGGGCCTGACCAGGTTACACAGCTAACAGTAGTGGTTGGGGCCTGACCAGGTTACACAGCTAACAGTAGTGGTTGGGGCCTGACCAGGTTACACAGCTAACAGTAGTGGTTGGGGCCTGACCAGGTTACACAGCTAACAGTAGTGGTTATAGTTCTGGGACCTGACCAGGTTACACAGCTAACAGTAGTGGTTGGGGCCTGACCAGGTTACACATCTAACAGTAGTGGTTGGGGCCTGACCAGGTTACACGGCTAACAGTAGTGGTTGTAGTTCTGGGACCTGACCAGGTTACACAGCTAACAGTAGTGGTTGGGGCCTGACCAGGTTACACAGCTAACAGTAGTGGTTGGGGCCTGACCAGGTTACACAGCTAACAGTAGTGGTTGGGGCCTGACCAGGTTACACAGCTAACAGTAGTGGTTGGGGCCTGACCAGGTTACACAGCTAACAGTAGTGGTTGTAGTTCTGGTTGGGGCCTGACCAGGTTACACAGCTAACAGTAGTGGTTGGGGCCTGACCAGGTTACACAGCTAACAGTAGTGGTTGTAGTTCTGGGGCCTGACCAAATCAAAGTTTATTTGTCACGTGTGCCGAATACAACAGGTGGACCTTACAGTGAAATGCTTACAAGCAGGGCAATTTAAACAATAGGTAAGTAAAGAAATACAAAATAAAAATAACCGTAAAATGACAGTGAAAATAACAGAAGCGAGGCTTTATACAGGCGGTACCGGTACATAGTCAATGTACGGGGGCACCGGTTAGTTTAGTTAATTGAGGTAATATGTACGTGAATGTATGTTTCTTTTCGCATTCTTTGTGGATCTGTGTAATCTGAGGGATATATGTGTCTCTAATATGGTCATACATTGGGCAGGAGGTTAGGAAGTGCAGCTCAGTTTCCACCTAATTTTGTGGGCAGTGAGCACATAGGCAGACCTGGCTCTCAAGAGAAGACAGGCTAAGGCTATGCTCACTGATTCTGTACATAGTCAAAGCTTTCCTTAAGTTTGGGTCAGTCACAGTGGTCAGGTATTCTAGTTTTATGTTTTTTTGTTAATTCTTTCCAATGTGTCAAGTAATTATCTTTTTGTTTTCTCATGATTTAGTTGGGTCTAATTGTGTTGCTGTCCTGGGGCTCTGTGGGGTGTGTTTGTGAACAGAGCCCCAGGACCAGCTTGCTTAGGGGACTCTTCTCCAGGTTCATCTCTCTGTAGTTGATGGCTTTGTTATGGAAGGTTTGGGCATCGCTTCCTTTCAGGTGGTTGTAGAATTTAACAACTCTTTTCTGGATTTTGATAATTAGTGGGTATCGGCCTAATTCTGCTCTGCATCATTTGGTGTTCTTTGTTGTACACGGAGGATATTTTTGCAGAATTCTGCATGCAGAGTCTCAATTTGGTGTTTGTCCCATTTTGTGAAGTCTTGGTTGGTGAGCGGACCCCAGACCTCACAACCATAAAGTGCAGTGGGTTCTATAACTGATTCAAGTATTTTTAGCCAGATCCTAATTGGTATGTCGAATTTGATGTTCCTTTTGATGGCATAGAATGCCCTTGCCTTGTCTCTCAGTTCGTTCACAGCTTTGTGGAAGTTACCTGTGGCACTGATGTTTAGGCCAAGGTATGTATAGTTTTTTTGTGTGCTCTAGGGCAACGGTGTCTAGATGGACTTTGTATTTGTGGTCCTGGTCTTACTGAGATTTACTGTCAAGGCCCAGGTCTGGCAGAATCTGTGCAGAAGATCTAGGTGCTGCTGTAGGCCCTCCTTGGTTGGTGACAGAAGCACCAGATCATCAGCAAACAGTAGACATTTGACTTCAGATTCTAGTAGGGTGAGGCTGGGTGCTGCAGACTTTTCTAGTGCCCTCACCAATTCATTGATATATAAAGTCAGCAAAAAAAAGAAACGTCCCTTTTTCAGGACCCTTTCTTTCAAAGATGATTCATAAAATTCCAAATAACTTCACAGATCTTCATTGTAAAAGGTTTAAACACTGTCCCATGCTTGTTCGGTGAACCATAAACATTTAATGAACATGCACCTGTGAAACGGTTGTTAAGACACTAACAGCTTACAGACGGTAGGAAATTAAGGTCACAGTTATGAAAACGTAGGACACTAAAGAGGCCTTTCTACTGACTCTGAAAAAATACTAAAAGAAAGATGTCCAGAGACCCTGCTCATCTGCGTGAACGTGCCTTAGGCATGCTGCAAGGAGGCATGAGGACTGCAGATGTGGCCAGGGCAATAAATTGCAATGTCCGTACTGTGAGACGCCTTAGACAGCGCTACAGGGAGACAGGACGGACAGCTGATCGTCCTCGCAGTGGCAGACCACGCGTAACAATACCTGCACAGGACCGCTACATCCGAACATCGCACCTGCAGGACAGGTACAGGATGGAAACAACAACTGCCCGAGTTACACCAGGAACGCACAATCCCTCCATCAGTGCTCAGACTGTCCTCAATAGGCTGAGAGAGGCTGGACTGAGGGCTTGTTGTAAGGCAGGACCTCACCAGACCTGTTGGATCGGAGGGTGAGGGCTAGGGCCATTCCCCCCCCCGCCCCAGAAATGTCTGGGAACTTGCAGGTCCCTTGGTGGAAGAGTGAGGTAACATCTCACAGCAAGAACTGTCAAATCTGGTGCAGTTCATGAGGAGGAGATGCACTGCAGTACTTAATGCAGCTGGTGGCCACAACAGATACTGACTGTTACTTTTGATTTTGACCCCCCCCCTTGTTCAGGGACACATTATTCAATTTCTATTAGTCACATGTCTGTGGAACTTGTTCAGTTTATGTCTGTTGTTGAATCTTGTTATGTTCATACAAATATTTACACATTAAGTTTGCTGAAAATAAACACAGTTGACAATGAGAGGACGTTTCTTTTTTGCTGAGTTTATGTATAACTATCTCTGTTCTCTAGTCATATCTAACCATCTCTGCTCTCTAGTCATATCTCTGTTCTCTAGTCATATCTAACCATCTCTGCTCTCTAGTCATATCTCTGTTCTCTAGTCATATCTAACCATCTCTGCTCTCTAGTCATATCTAACCATCTCTGCTCTCTAGTCATATCTAACCATCTCTGTTCTCTAGTCATATCTAACTGTCTCTGTTCTCTAGTCATATCTAACTGTCTCTGCTCTCTAGTCATATCTAACCATCTCTGTTCTCTAGTCATATCTAACTGTCTCTGCTCTCTAGTCATATCTAACCATCTCTGTTCTCTAGTCATATCTAACCATCTCTGTTCTCTAGTCATATCTAACTGTCTCTGCTCTCTAGTCATATCTAACCATCTCTGTTCTCTAGTCATATCTAACCATCTCTGTTCTCTAGTCATATCTAACCATCTCTGCTCTCTAGTCATATCTAACTATCTCTGTTCTCTAGTCATATCTAACTGTCTCTGCTCTCTAGTCATATCTAACCATCTCTGCTCTCTAGTCATATCTCTGTTCTCTAGTCATATCTGACCATCTCTGTTCTCTAGTCATATCTAACTGTCTCTGCTCTCTAGTCATATCTAACCATCTCTGTTCTCTAGTCATATCTGACCATCTCTGTTCTCTAGTCATATCTAACCATCTCTGCTCTCTAGTCATAGCTAACCATCTCTGCTCTCTAGTCATATCTAACCATCTCTGCTCTCTAGTCATATCTAACCATCTCTGCTCTCTAGTCATATCTAACCATCTCTGCTCTCTAGTCATATCTAACCATTTCTGCTCTCTAGTCATATCTAACTATCTCTGTTCTCTAGTCATATCTCTGTTCTCTAGTCATATCTGACCATCTCTGTTCTCTAGTCATATCTAACCATCTCTGTTCTCTAGTCATATCTCTGTTCTCTAGTCATATCTAACCATCTCTGTTCTCTAGTCATATCTCTGTTCTCGAGTCATATCTGACCATCTCTGTTCTCTAATCATATCTGACCATCTCTGTTCTCTAGTCATATCTGACCATCTCTGTTCTCTAGTCATATCTAACCATCTCTGCTCTCTAGTCATATCTAACCATCTCTGCTCTCTAGTCATATCTAACCATCTCTGTTCTCTAGTCATATCTCTGTTCTCTAGTCATATCTCTGTTCTCTAGTCATATCTAACCATCTCTGTTCTCTAGTCATATCTAACCGTCTCTGCTCTCTAGTCATATCTAACCATCTCTGTTCTCTAGTCATATCTCTGTTCTCGAGTCATATCTCTGTTCTCTATTCATATCTAACCATCTCTGTTCTCTAGTCATATCTCTGTTCTCGAGTCATATCTGACCATCTCTGTTCTCTAGTCATATCTAACCATATCTGTTCTCTAGTCATATCTGACCATCTCTGTTCTCTAGTCATATCTGACCATCTCTGTTCTCTAGTCATATCTAACCATCTCTGCTCTCTAGTCATATCTAACCATCTCTGCTCTCTAGTCATATCTAACCATCTCTGCTCTCTAGTCATATCTAACCATCTCTGTTCTCTAGTCATATCTGTTCTCTAGTCATATCTCTGTTCTCTAGTCATATCTAACCATTTCTGTTCTCTAGTCATATCTCTGTTCTCTAGTCATATCTGACCATCTCTGTTCTCTAATCATATCTAACCTTCTTGCTCTCTAGTCATATCTAACCATCTCTGCTCTCTAGTCATATCTAACCATCTCTGCTCTCTAGTCATATCTAACCATCTCTGCTCTCTAGTCATATCTAACCATCTCTGTTCTCTAGTCATATCTGTTCTCTAGTCATATCTCTGTTCTCTAGTCATATCTAACCATTTCTGTTCTCTAGTCATATCTCTGTTCTCTAGTCATATCTGACCATCTCTGTTCTCTAATCATATCTAACCTTCTTGCTCTCTAGTCATATCTAACCATCTCTGCTCTCTAGTCATATCTCTGTTCTCTAGTCATATCTGACCATCTCTGTTCTCTAGTCATATCTAACCATCTCTGTTCTCTAGTCATATCTAACCATCTCTGCTCTCTAGTCATAGCTAACCATCTCTGCTCTCTAGTCATATCTAACCATCTCTGCTCTCTAGTCATATCTAACCATCTCTGCTCTCTAGTCATATCTAACCATCTCTGCTCTCTAGTCATATCTAACCGTCTCTGCTCTCTAGTCATATCTAACCATCTCTGTTCTCTAGTCATATCTCTGTTCTCGAGTCATATCTCTGTTCTCTAGTCATATCTAACCATCTCTGTTCTCTAGTCATATCTCTGTTCTCGAGTCATATCTGACCATCTCTGTTCTCTAGTCATATCTGACCATCTATGTTCTCTAGTCATATCTAACCATATCTGTTCTCTAGTCATATCTGACCATCTCTGTTCTCTAGTCATATCTGACCATCTCTGTTCTCTAGTCATATCTTTGTATCTTTGTTCTCTAGTCATATCTAACCATCTCTGTTCTCTAGTCATATCTCTGTTCTCGAGTCATATCTGACCATCTCTGTTCTCTAGTCATATCTAACCATATCTGTTCTCTAGTCATATCTGACCATCTCTGTTCTCTAGTCATATCTGACCATCTCTGTTCTCTAGTCATATCTGACCATCTCTGTTCTCTAGTCATATCTGACCATCTCTGTTCTCTAGTCATATATAACCATCTCTGCTCTCTAGTCATATCTAACCATCTCTGCTCTCTAGTCATATCTAACCATATCTGCTCTCTAGTCATATCTAACCATCTCTGCTCTCTAGTCATATCTAACCATCTCTGCTCTCTAGTCATATCTAACCATCTCTGCTCTCTAGTCATATCTAACCATCTCTGTTCTCTAGTCATATCTGACCATCTCTGTTCTCTAGTCATATCTGACCATCTCTGTTCTCTAGTCATATCTGACCATCTCTGTTCTCTAGTCATATCTCTGTTCTCTAGTCATATCTGACCATCTCTGTTCTGTAGTCATATCTCTGTTTTCTAGTCATATCTGACCATCTCTGTTCTCTAGTCATATCTGACCATCTCTGTTCTCTAGTCATATCTCTGTTTTCTAGTCATAGCTAACCATCTCTGCTCTCTAGTCATATCTAACCATCTCTGCTCTCTAGTCATATCTAACCATCTCTGCTCTCTAGTCATATCTAACCATCTCTGCTCTCTAGTCATATCTAACCATCTCTGTTCTCTAGTCATATCTAACCATCTCTGCTCTCTAGTCATATCTAACCATCTCTGCTCTCTAGTCATATCTAACCATCTCTGTTCTCTAGTCATATCTAACCATCTCTGTTCTCTAGTCATATATCTGTTCTCTAGTCATATCTAACCATCTCTGTTCTCTAGTCATATCTCTGTTCTCTAGTCATATCTGACCATCTCTGTTCTCTAATCATATCTAACCTTCTTGCTCTCTAGTCATAGCTAACCATCTCTGCTCTCTAGTCATATCTAACCATCTCTGCTCTCTAGTCATATCTAACCATCTCTGCTCTCTAGTCATATCTAACCATCTCTGCTCTCTAGTCATATCTAACCATCTCTGTTCTCTAGTCATATCTAACCATCTCTGCTCTCTAGTCATATCTCTGTTCTCTAGTCATATCTGACCATCTCTGTTCTCTAGTCATATCTGACCATCTCTGTTCTCTAGTCATATCTCTGTTCTCTAGTCATATCTAACCATCTCTGTTCTCTAGTCATATCCCTGTTCTCGAGTCATATCTGACCATCTCTGTTCTCGAGTCATATCTAACCATATCTGTTCTCTAGTCATATCTGACCATCTCTGTTCTCTAGTCATATCTGACCATCTCTGTTCTGTAGTCATATCTCTGTTTTCTAGTCATATCTGACCATCTCTGTTCTCTAGTCATATCTGACCATCTCTGTTCTCTAGTCATATCTCTGTTTTCTAGTCATAGCTAACCATCTCTGCTCTCTAGTCATATCTAACCATCTCTGCTCTCTAGTCATATCTAACCATCTCTGCTCTCTAGTCATATCTAACCATCTCTGCTCTCTAGTCATATCTAACCATCTCTGTTCTCTAGTCATATCTAACCATCTCTGCTCTCTAGTCATATCTAACCATCTCTGCTCTCTAGTCATATCTAACCATCTCTGTTCTCTAGTCATATATCTGTTCTCTAGTCATATCTAACCATCTCTGTTCTCTAGTCATATATCTGTTCTCTAGTCATATCTAACCATCTCTGTTCTCTAGTCATATCTCTGTTCTCTAGTCATATCTGACCATCTCTGTTCTCTAATCATATCTAACCTTCTTGCTCTCTAGTCATAGCTAACCATCTCTGCTCTCTAGTCATATCTAACCATCTCTGCTCTCTAGTCATATCTAACCATCTCTGCTCTCTAGTCATATCTAACCATCTCTGCTCTCTAGTCATATCTAACCATCTCTGTTCTCTAGTCATATCTAACCATCTCTGCTCTCTAGTCATATCTCTGTTCTCTAGTCATATCTGACCATCTCTGTTCTCTAGTCATATCTCTGTTCTCTAGTCATATCTGACCATCTCTGTTCTCTAGTCATATCTCTGTTCTCTAGTCATATCTAACCATCTCTGTTCTCTAGTCATATCCCTGTTCTCGAGTCATATCTGACCATCTCTGTTCTCGAGTCATATCTGACCATCTCTGTTCTCGAGTCATATCTGACCATCTCTGTTCTCTAGTCATATCTGACCATCTCTGTTCTCTAGTCATATCTAACCATCTCTGTTCTCTAGTCATATCCCTGTTCTCGAGTCATATCTGACCATCTCTGTTCTCGAGTCATATCTGACCATCTCTGTTCTCAAGTCATATCTGACCATCTCTGTTCTCTAGTCATATCTAACCATCTCTGCTCTCTAGTCATATCTAACCATCTCTGCTCTCTAGTCATATCTAACCATCTCTGCTCTCTAGTCATATCTAACCATCTCTGTTCTCTAGTCATATCTCTGTTCTCTAGTCATATCTAACCATATCTGTTTTCTAATCATATCTAACCATCTCTGTTCTCTAGTCATATCTCTGTTCTCTAGTCATATCTCTGTTCTCTAGTCATATCTAACCATATCTGTTCTCTAGTCATATCTCTGTTCTCTAGTCATATCTGACCATCTCTGTTCTCTAGTCATATCTAACCATCTCTGTTCTCTAGTCATATCTCTGTTCTCTAGTCATATCTAACCATCTCTGTTCTCTAGTCATATCTCTGTTCTCTAGTCATATCTGACCATCTCTGTTCTCTAGTCATATCTGACCATCTCTGTCCTCTAGTCATATCTCTGTTCTCTAGTCATATCTGACCATCTCTGTTCTCTAGTCATATCTGACCATCTCTGTTCTCTAGTCATATCTCTGTTCTCTAGTCATATCTAACCATCTCTGTTCTCTAGTCATATCTGACCATCTCTGTTCTCTAGTCATATCTGACCATCTCTGTTCTCTAGTCATATCTCTGTTCTCTAGTCATATCTAACCATCTCTGTTCTCTAATCATATCTGACCATCTCTGTTCTCTAGTCATATCTGACCATCTCTGCTCTCTAGTCATATCTAACCATCTCTGCTCTCTAGTCATATCTAACCATCTCTGTTCTCTAGTCATATATCTGTTCTCTAGTCATATCTAACCAGCTCTGTTCTCTAGTCATATCTCTGTTCTCTAGTCATATCTGACCATCTCTGTTCTCTAATCATATCTAACCTTCTTGCTCTCTAGTCATAGCTAACCATCTCTGCTCTCTAGTCATATCTAACCATCTCTGCTCTCTAGTCATATCTAACCATCTCTGCTCTCTAGTCATATCTAACCATCTCTGCTCTCTAGTCATATCTAACCATCTCTGTTCTCTAGTCATATCTAACCATCTCTGCTCTCTAGTCATATCTCTGTTCTCTAGTCATATCTGACCATCTCTGTTCTCTAGTCATATCTCTGTTCTCTAGTCATATCTGACCATCTCTGTTCTCTAGTCATATCTCTGTTCTCTAGTCATATCTAACCATCTCTGTTCTCTAGTCATATCCCTGTTCTCGAGTCATATCTGACCATCTCTGTTCTCGAGTCATATCTGACCATCTCTGCTCTCTAGTCATATCTAACCATCTCTGCTCTCTAGTCATATCTAACCATCTCTGCTCTCTAGTCATATCTAACCATCTCTGTTCTCTAGTCATATCTCTGTTCTCTAGTCATATCTAACCATATCTGTTCTCTAGTCATATCTCTGTTCTCTAGTCATATCTGACCATCTCTGTTCTCTAGTCATATCTAACCATCTCTGTTCTCTAGTCATATCTCTGTTCTCGAGTCATATCTCTGTTCTCTAGTCATATCTAACCATCTCTGTTCTCTAGTCATATCTCTGTTCTCGAGTCATATCTGACCATCTCTGTTCTCTAGTCATATCTAACCATATCTGTTCTCTAGTCATATCTGACCATCTCTGTTCTCTAGTCATATCTGACCATCTCTGTTCTCTAGTCATATCTGACCATCTCTGTTCTCTAGTCATATCTGACCATCTCTGTTCTCTAGTCATATCTAACCATCTCTGCTCTCTAGTCATATCTAACCATCTCTGCTCTCTAGTCATATCTAACCATCTCTGCTCTCTAGTCATATCTAACCATCTCTGTTCTCTAGTCATATCTGTTCTCTAGTCATATCTCTGTTCTCTAGTCATATCTAACCATTTCTGTTCTCTAGTCATATCTCTGTTCTCTAGTCATATCTGACCATCTCTGTTCTCTAATCATATCTAACCTTCTTGCTCTCTAGTCATATCTAACCATCTCTGCTCTCTAGTCATATCTCTGTTCTCTAGTCATATCTGACCATCTCTGTTCTCTAGTCATATCTAACCATCTCTGTTCTCTAGTCATATCTAACCATCTCTGCTCTCTAGTCATAGCTAACCATCTCTGCTCTCTAGTCATATCTAACCATCTCTGCTCTCTAGTCATATCTAACCATCTCTGCTCTCTAGTCATATCTAACCATCTCTGCTCTCTAGTCATATCTAACCATTTCTGCTCTCTAGTCATATCTAACTATCTCTGTTCTCTAGTCATATCTCTGTTCTCTAGTCATATCTGACCATCTCTGTTCTCTAGTCATATCTAACCATCTCTGTTCTCTAGTCATATCTCTGTTCTCTAGTCATATCTAACCATCTCTGTTCTCTAGTCATATCTCTGTTCTCGAGTCATATCTGACCATCTCTGTTCTCTAATCATATCTGACCATCTCTGTTCTCTAGTCATATCTGACCATCTCTGTTCTCTAGTCATATCTAACCATCTCTGCTCTCTAGTCATATCTAACCATCTCTGCTCTCTAGTCATATCTAACCATCTCTGTTCTCTAGTCATATCTCTGTTCTCTAGTCATATCTCTGTTCTCTAGTCATATCTAACCATCTCTGTTCTCTAGTCATATCTAACCGTCTCTGCTCTCTAGTCATATCTAACCATCTCTGTTCTCTAGTCATATCTCTGTTCTCGAGTCATATCTCTGTTCTCTAGTCATATCTAACCATCTCTGTTCTCTAGTCATATCTCTGTTCTCGAGTCATATCTCTGTTCTCTAGTCATATCTGACCATCTCTGTTCTCTAGTCATATCTAACCATATCTGTTCTCTAGTCATATCTGACCATCTCTGTTCTCTAGTCATATCTGACCATCTCTGTTCTCTAGTCATATCTGACCATCTCTGTTCTCTAGTCATATCTGACCATCTCTGTTCTCTAGTCATATACAACCATTTCTGCTCTCTAGTCATATCTAACCATCTCTGCTCTCTAGTCATATCTAACCATCTCTGCTCTCTAGTCATATCTAACCATCTCTGTTCTCTAGTCATATATCTGTTCTCTAGTCATATCTCTGTTCTCTAGTCATATCTAACCATTTCTGTTCTCTAGTCATATCTCTGTTCTCTAGTCATATCTGACCATCTCTGTTCTCTAATCATATCTAACCTTCTTGCTCTCTAGTCATATCTAACCATCTCTGCTCTCTAGTCATATCTAACCATCTCTGCTCTCTAGTCATATCTAACCATCTCTGCTCTCTAGTCATATCTAACCATCTCTGTTCTCTAGTCATATCTGTTCTCTAGTCATATCTCTGTTCTCTAGTCATATCTAACCATTTCTGTTCTCTAGTCATATCTCTGTTCTCTAGTCATATCTGACCATCTCTGTTCTCTAATCATATCTAACCTTCTTGCTCTCTAGTCATATCTAACCATCTCTGCTCTCTAGTCATATCTCTGTTCTCTAGTCATATCTGACCATCTCTGTTCTCTAGTCATATCTAACCATCTCTGTTCTCTAGTCATATCTAACCATCTCTGCTCTCTAGTCATAGCTAACCATCTCTGCTCTCTAGTCATATCTAACCATCTCTGCTCTCTAGTCATATCTAACCATCTCTGCTCTCTAGTCATATCTAACCATCTCTGCTCTCTAGTCATATCTAACCGTCTCTGCTCTCTAGTCATATCTAACCATCTCTGTTCTCTAGTCATATCTCTGTTCTCGAGTCATATCTCTGTTCTCTAGTCATATCTAACCATC
Source organism: Oncorhynchus mykiss (assembly GCF_013265735.2). NCBI lineage: Eukaryota > Metazoa > Chordata > Actinopteri > Salmoniformes > Salmonidae > Oncorhynchus > Oncorhynchus mykiss. The sequence continues at coordinate 67,031,893 of NC_048583.1, forward strand.
TCTGTTCTCTAGTCATATCTCTGTTCTCGAGTCATATCTGACCATCTCTGTTCTCTAGTCATATCTAACCATATCTGTTCTCTAGTCATATCTGACCATCTCTGTTCTCTAGTCATATCTGACCATCTCTGTTCTCTAGTCATATCTTTGTATCTTTGTTCTCTAGTCATATCTAACCATCTCTGTTCTCTAGTCATATCTCTGTTCTCGAGTCATATCTGACCATCTCTGTTCTCTAGTCATATCTGACCATCTCTGTTCTCTAGTCATATCTGACCATCTCTGTTCTCTAGTCATATCTGACCATCTCTGTTCTCTAGTCATATCTGACCATCTCTGTTCTCTAGTCATATATAACCATCTCTGCTCTCTAGTCATATCTAACCATCTCTGCTCTCTAGTCATATCTAACCATCTCTGCTCTCTAGTCATATCTAACCATCTCTGCTCTCTAGTCATATCTAACCATCTCTGCTCTCTAGTCATATCTAACCATCTCTGCTCTCTAGTCATATCTAACCATCTCTGCTCTCTAGTCATATCTGACCATCTCTGTTCTCTAGTCATATCTGACCATCTCTGTTCTCTAGTCATATCTGACCATCTCTGTTCTCTAGTCATATCTCTGTTCTCTAGTCATATCTGACCATCTCTGTTCACTACTCATATCTGACCATCTCTGTTCTCTAGTCATATCTCTGTTCTCTAGTCATATCTAACCATCTCTGTTCTCTAGTCATATCCCTGTTCTCGAGTCATATCTGACCATCTCTGTTCTCGAGTCATATCTAACCATATCTGTTCTCTAGTCATATCTGACCATCTCTGTTCTCTAGTCATATCTGACCATCTCTGTTCTCTAGTCATATCTCTGTTTTCTAGTCATATCTGACCATCTCTGTTCTCTAGTCATATCTGACCATCTCTGTTCTCTAGTCATATCTCTGTTTTCTAGTCATAGCTAACCATCTCTGCTCTCTAGTCATATCTAACCATCTCTGCTCTCTAGTCATATCTAACCATCTCTGCTCTCTAGTCATATCTAACCATCTCTGCTCTCTAGTCATATCTAACCATCTCTGTTCTCTAGTCATATCTAACCATCTCTGCTCTCTAGTCATATCTAACCATCTCTGCTCTCTAGTCATATCTAACCATCTCTGTTCTCTAGTCATATATCTGTTCTCTAGTCATATCTGACCATCTCTGTTCTCTAGTCATATCTCTGTTCTCTAGTCATATCTGACCATCTCTGTTCTCTAGTCATATATCTGCTCTCTAGTCATATCTGACCATCTCTGTTCTCTAGTCATATCTCTGTTCTCTAGTCATATCTGACCATCTCTGTTCTCTAGTCATATATCTGTTCTCTAGTCATATCTGACCATCTCTGTTCTCTAGTCATATCTCTGTTCTCTAGTCATATCTGACCATCTCTGTTCTCTAATCATATCTAACCTTCTTGCTCTCTAGTCATAGCTAACCATCTCTGCTCTCTAGTCATATCTAACCATCTCTGCTCTCTAGTCATATCTAACCATCTCTGCTCTCTAGTCATATCTAACCATCTCTGCTCTCTAGTCATATCTAACCATCTCTGTTCTCTAGTCATATCTAACCATCTCTGCTCTCTAGTCATATCTCTGTTCTCTAGTCATATCTGACCATCTCTGTTCTCTAGTCATATCTCTGTTCTCTAGTCATATCTGACCATCTCTGTTCTCTAGTCATATCTCTGTTCTCTAGTCATATCTAACCATCTCTGTTCTCTAGTCATATCCCTGTTCTCGAGTAATATCTGACCATCTCTGTTCTCGAGTCATATCTGACCATCTCTGTTCTCGAGTCATATCTGACCATCTCTGTTCTCTAGTCATATCTGACCATCTCTGTTCTCTAGTCATATCTAACCATCTCTGTTTTCTAGTCATATCCCTGTTCTCGAGTCATATCTGACCATCTCTGTTCTCGAGTCATATCTGACCATCTCTGTTCTCAAGTCATATCTGACCATCTCTGTTCTCTAGTCATATCTAACCATCTCTGCTCTCTAGTCATATCTAACCATCTCTGCTCTCTAGTCATATCTAACCATCTCTGCTCTCTAGTCATATCTAACCATCTCTGTTCTCTAGTCATATCTCTGTTCTCTAGTCATATCTAACCATATCTGTTTTCTAATCATATCAAACCATCTCTGTTCTCTAGTCATATCTCTGTTCTCTAGTCATATCTAACCATCTCTGTTCTCTAGTCATATCTCTGTTCTCTAGTCATATCTGACCATCTCTGTTCTCTAGTCATATCTGACCATCTCTGTCCTCTAGTCATATCTCTGTTCTCTAGTCATATCTGACCATCTCTGTTCTCGAGTCATATCTAACCATATCTGTTCTCTAGTCATATCTGACCATCTCTGTTCTCTAGTCATATCTGACCATCTCTGTTCTCTAGTCATATCTCTGTTTTCTAGTCATATCTGACCATCTCTGTTCTCTAGTCATATCTGACCATCTCTGTTCTCTAGTCATATCTCTGTTTTCTAGTCATAGCTAACCATCTCTGCTCTCTAGTCATATCTAACCATCTCTGCTCTCTAGTCATATCTAACCATCTCTGCTCTCTAGTCATATCTAACCATCTCTGCTCTCTAGTCATATCTAACCATCTCTGTTCTCTAGTCATATCTAACCATCTCTGCTCTCTAGTCATATCTAACCATCTCTGCTCTCTAGTCATATCTAACCATCTCTGTTCTCTAGTCATATATCTGTTCTCTAGTCATATCTGACCATCTCTGTTCTCTAGTCATATCTCTGTTCTCTAGTCATATCTGACCATCTCTGTTCTCTAGTCATATATCTGCTCTCTAGTCATATCTGACCATCTCTGTTCTCTAGTCATATCTCTGTTCTCTAGTCATATCTGACCATCTCTGTTCTCTAGTCATATATCTGTTCTCTAGTCATATCTGACCATCTCTGTTCTCTAGTCATATCTCTGTTCTCTAGTCATATCTGACCATCTCTGTTCTCTAATCATATCTAACCTTCTTGCTCTCTAGTCATAGCTAACCATCTCTGCTCTCTAGTCATATCTAACCATCTCTGCTCTCTAGTCATATCTAACCATCTCTGCTCTCTAGTCATATCTAACCATCTCTGCTCTCTAGTCATATCTAACCATCTCTGTTCTCTAGTCATATCTAACCATCTCTGCTCTCTAGTCATATCTCTGTTCTCTAGTCATATCTGACCATCTCTGTTCTCTAGTCATATCTCTGTTCTCTAGTCATATCTGACCATCTCTGTTCTCTAGTCATATCTCTGTTCTCTAGTCATATCTAACCATCTCTGTTCTCTAGTCATATCCCTGTTCTCGAGTAATATCTGACCATCTCTGTTCTCGAGTCATATCTGACCATCTCTGTTCTCGAGTCATATCTGACCATCTCTGTTCTCTAGTCATATCTGACCATCTCTGTTCTCTAGTCATATCTAACCATCTCTGTTTTCTAGTCATATCCCTGTTCTCGAGTCATATCTGACCATCTCTGTTCTCGAGTCATATCTGACCATCTCTGTTCTCAAGTCATATCTGACCATCTCTGTTCTCTAGTCATATCTAACCATCTCTGCTCTCTAGTCATATCTAACCATCTCTGCTCTCTAGTCATATCTAACCATCTCTGCTCTCTAGTCATATCTAACCATCTCTGTTCTCTAGTCATATCTCTGTTCTCTAGTCATATCTAACCATATCTGTTTTCTAATCATATCAAACCATCTCTGTTCTCTAGTCATATCTCTGTTCTCTAGTCATATCTAACCATCTCTGTTCTCTAGTCATATCTCTGTTCTCTAGTCATATCTGACCATCTCTGTTCTCTAGTCATATCTGACCATCTCTGTCCTCTAGTCATATCTCTGTTCTCTAGTCATATCTGACCATCTCTGTTCTCTAGTCATATCTGACCATCTCTGTTCTCTAGTCATATCTCTGTTCTCTAGTCATATCTAACCATCTCTGTTCTCTAGTCATATCTGACCATCTCTGTTCTCTAGTCATATCTGACCATCTCTGTTCTCTAGTCATATCTGACCATCTCTGTTCTCTAGTCATATCTCTGTTCTCTAGTCATATCTAACCATCTCTGTTCTCTAATCATATCTGACCATCTCTGTTCTCTAGTCATATCTGACCATCTCTGCTCTCTAGTCATATCTAACCATCTCTGCTCTCTAGTCATATCTAACCATCTCTGTTCTCTAGTCATATATCTGTTCTCTAGTCATATCTAACCAGCTCTGTTCTCTAGTCATATCTCTGTTCTCTAGTCATATCTGACCATCTCTGTTCTCTAATCATATCTAACCTTCTTGCTCTCTAGTCATAGCTAACCATCTCTGCTCTCTAGTCATATCTAACCATCTCTGCTCTCTAGTCATATCTAACCATCTCTGCTCTCTAGTCATATCTAACCATCTCTGCTCTCTAGTCATATCTAACCATCTCTGTTCTCTAGTCATATCTAACCATCTCTGCTCTCTAGTCATATCTCTGTTCTCTAGTCATATCTGACCATCTCTGTTCTCTAGTCATATCTCTGTTCTCTAGTCATATCTGACCATCTCTGTTCTCTAGTCATATCTCTGTTCTCTAGTCATATCTAACCATCTCTGTTCTCTAGTCATATCCCTGTTCTCGAGTCATATCTGACCATCTCTGTTCTCGAGTCATATCTGACCATCGCTGCTCTCTAGTCATATCTAACCATCTCTGCTCTCTAGTCATATCTAACCATCTCTGCTCTCTAGTCATATCTAACCATCTCTGTTCTCTAGTCATATCTCTGTTCTCTAGTCATATCTAACCATATCTGTTCTCTAGTCATATCTCTGTTCTCTAGTCATATCTGACCATCTCTGTTCTCTAGTCATATCTAACCATCTCTGTTCTCTAGTCATATCTCTGTTCTCTAGTCATATCTGACCATCTCTGTTCTCTAGTCATATCTGACCATCTCTGTCCTCTAGTCATATCTCTGTTCTCTAGTCATATCTGACCATCTCTGTTCTCTAGTCTTATCTGACCATCTCTGTTCTCAAGTCATATCTGACCATCTCTGTTCTCTAGTCATATCTAACCATCTCTGCTCTCTAGTCATATCTAACCATCTCTGCTCTCTAGTCATATCTAACCATCTCTGCTCTCTAGTCATATCTAACCATCTCTGTTCTCTAGTCATATCTCTGTTCTCTAGTCATATCTAACCATATCTCTTTTCTAATCATATCAAACCATCTCTGTTCTCTAGTCATATCTAACCATATCTGTTCTCTAGTCATATCTCTGTTCTCTAGTCATATCTGTCCATCTCTGTTCTCTAGTCATATCTAACCATCTCGGTTCTCTAGTCATATCTCTGTTCTCTAGTCATATCTAACCATCTCTGTTCTCTAGTCATATCTGACCATCTCTGTTCTCTAGTCATATCTGACCATCTCTGTCCTCTAGTCATATCTCTGTTCTCTAGTCATATCTGACCATCTCTGTTCTCTAGTCATATCTGACCATCTCTGTTCTCTAGTCATATCTCTGTTCTCTAGTCATATCTAACCATCTCTGTTCTCTAGTCATATCTGACCATCTCTGTTCTCTAGTCATATCTGACCATCTCTGCTCTCTAGTCATATATAACCATCTCTGCTCTCTAGTCATATCTAACCATCTCTGCTCTCTAGTCATATCTAACCATCTCTGCTCTCTAGTCATATCTAACCATCTCTGTTCTCTAGTCATATATCTGTTCTCTAGTCATATCTCTGTTCTCTAGTCATATCTAACCATCTCTGTTCTCTAGTCATATCTCTGTTCTCTAGTCATATCTAACCATCTCTGTTCTCTAGTCATATCTCTGTTCTCTAGTCATATCTGATCATCTCTGTTCTCTAATCATATCTAACCTTCTTGCTCTCTAGTCATAGCTAACCATCTCTGCTCTCTAGTCATATCTAACAATCTCTGTTCTCTAGTCATATCTAACCATCTCTGCTCTCTAGTCATATCTAACCATCTCTGCTCTTTAGTCATATCTAACCATCTCTGTTCTCTAGTCATATCTAACTATCTCTGTTCTCTAGTCATATCTCTGTTCTCTAGTCATATCTGACCATCTCTGTTCTCTAGTCATATCTCTGTTCTCTAGTCATATCTAACCATCTCTGTTCTCTAGTCATATCCCTGTTCTCGAGTCATATCTGACCATCTCTGTTCTCTAGTCATATCTCTGTTCTCAAGTCATATCTGACCATCTCTGTTCTCTAGTCATATCTAACCATCTCTGCTCTCTAGTCATATCTAACCATCTCTGCTCTCTAGTCATATCTAACCATCTCTGCTCTCTAGTCATATCTAACCATATCTATTCTCTAGTCATATCTCTGTTCTCTAGTCATATCTGACCATCTCTGTTCTCTAGTCATATCTGACCATCTCTGTCCTCTAGTCATATCTCTGTTCTCTAGTCATATCTGACCATCTCTGTTCTCTAGTCATATCTGACCATCTCTGTTCTCTAGTCATATCTGACCATCTCTGTCCTCTAGTCATATCTCTGTTCTCTAGTCATATCTGACCATCTCTGTTCTCTAGTCATATCTGACCATCTCTGTTCTCTAGTCATATCTCTGTTCTCTAGTCATATCTCTGTTCTCTAGTCATATCTGACCATCTCTGTTCTCTAGTCATATCTGACCATCTCTGTTCTCTAGTCATATCTCTGTTCTCTAGTCATATCTAACCATCTCTGTTCTCTAGTCATATCTGACCATCTCTGTTCTCTAGTCATATCTGACCATCTCTGTTCTCTAGTCATATATAACCATCTCTGCTCTCTAGTCATATCTAACCATCTCTGCTCTCTAGTCATATCTAACCATCTCTGCTCTCTAGTCATATCTAACCATCTCTGTTCTCTAGTCATATATCTGTTCTCTAGTCATATCTCTGTTCTCTAGTCATATCTAACCATCTCTGTTCTCTAGTCATATCTCTGTTCTCTAGTCATATCTGACCATCTCTGTTCTCTAATCATATCTAACCTTCTTGCTCTCTAGTCATAGCTAACCATCTCTGCTCTCTAGTCATATCTAACCATCTCTGCTCTCTAGTCATATCTAACCATCTCTGCTCTCTAGTCATATCTAACCATCTCTGCTCTCTAGTAATATCTAACCATCTCTGTTCTCTAGTCATATCTAACCATCTCTGCTCTCTAGTCATATCTCTGTTCTCTAGTCATATCTGACCATCTCTGTTCTCTAGTCATATCTCTGTTCTCTAGTCATATCTGACCATCTCTGTTCTCTAGTCATATCTCTGTTCTCTAGTCATATCTAACCATCTCTGTTCTCTAGTCATATCTCTGTTCTCTAGTCATATCTGACCATCTCTGTTCTCGAGTCATATCTGACCATCTCTGCTCTCTAGTCATATCTAACCATCTCTGCTCTCTAGTCATATCTAACCATCTCTGTTCTCTAGTCATATCTCTGTTCTCTAGTCATATCTGACCATCTCTGTTCTCTAGTCATATCTGACCATCTCTGTCCTCTAGTCATATCTCTGTTCTCTAGTCATATCTGACCATCTCTGTTCTCTAGTCATATCTAACCATCTCTGTTCTCTAGTCATATCTCTGTTCTCTAGTCATATCTCTGTTCTCTAGTCATATCTGACCATCTCTGTTCTCTAGTCATATCTGACCATCTCTGTCCTCTAGTCATATCTCTGTTCTCTAGTCATATCTGACCATCTCTGTTCTCTAGTCATATCTCTGTTCTCTAGTCATATCTCTGTTCTCTAGTCATATCTCTGTTCTCTAGTCATATCTGACCATCTCTGTCCTCTAGTCATATCTCTGTTCTCTAGTCATATCTGACCATCTCTGTTCTCTAGTCATATCTAACCATCTCTGTTCTCTAGTCATATCTCTGTTCTCTAGTCATATCTCTGTTCTCTAGTCATATCTGACCATCTCTGTTCTCTAGTCATATCTGACCATCTCTGTCCTCTAGTCATATCTCTGTTCTCTAGTCATATCTGACCATCTCTGTTCTCTAGTCATATCTCTGTTCTCTAGTCATATCTAACCATCTCTGTTCTCTAGTCATATCTCTGTTCTCTAGTCATATCTCACCATCTCAGTTCTCTAGTCATATCTGACCATCTCTGTCCTCTAGTCATATCTCTGTTCTCTAGTCATATCTGACCATCTCTGTTCTCTAGTCATATCTGACCATCTCTGTTCTCTAGTCATATCTCTGTTCTCTAGTCATATCTAACCATCTCTGTTCTCTAGTCATATCTGACCATCTCTGTTCTCTAGTCATAGCTGACCATCTCTGTTCTCTCGTCATATATAACCATCTCTGCTCTCTAGTCATATCTAACCATCTCTGCTCTCTAGTCATATCTAACCATCTCTGTTCTCTAGTCATATATCTGTTCTCTAGTCATATCTCTGTTCTCTAGTCATATCTAACCATCTCTGTTCTCTAGTCATATCTCTGTTCTCTAGTCATATCTGACCATCTCTGTTCTCTAATCATATCTAACCTTCTTGCTCTCTAGTCATAGCTAACCATCTCTGCTCTCTAGTCATATCTAACCATCTCTGCTCTCTAGTCATATCTAACCATCTCTGCTCTCTAGTCATATCTAACCATCTCTGCTCTCTAGTCATATCTCTGTTCTCTAGTCATATCTGACCATCTCTGTTCTCTAGTCATATCTCTGTTCTCTAGTCATATCTGACCATCTCTGTTCTCTAGTCATATCTCTGTTCTCTAGTCATATCTAACCATCTCTGTTCTCTAGTCATATCCCTGTTCTCGAGTCATATCTGACCATCTCTGTTCTCGAGTCATATCTGACCATCTCTGCTCTCTAGTCATATCTAACCATCTCTGCTCTCTAGTCATATCTAACCACCTCTGCTCTCTAGTCATATCTAACCATCTCTGTTCTCTAGTCATATCTCTGTTCTCTAGTCATATCTAACCATATCTGTTCTCTAGTCATATCTCTGTTCTCTAGTCATATCTGACCATCTCTGTTCTCTAGTCATATCTGACCATCTCTGTTCTCTAGTCATATCTCTGTTCTCTAGTCATATCTAACCATCTCTGTTCTCTAGTCATATCTCTGTTCTCTAGTCATATCTGACCATCTCTGTTCTCTAGTCATATCTGACCATCTCTGTCCTCTAGTCATATCTCTGTTCTCTAGTCATATCTGACTATCTCTGTTCTCTAGTCATATCTGACCATCTCTGTTCTCAAGTCATATCTGACCATCTCTGTTCTCTAGTCATATCTAACCATCTCTGCTCTCTAGTCATATCTAACCATCTCTGCTCTCTAGTCATATCTAACCATCTCTGCTCTCTAGTCATATCTAACCATCTCTGTTCTCTAGTCATATCTCTGTTCTCTAGTCATATCTAACCATATCTGTTTTCTAATCATATCAAACCATCTCTGTTCTCTAGTCATATCTAACCATATCTGTTCTCTAGTCATATCTCTGTTCTCTAGTCATATCTGACCATCTCTGTTGTCTAGTCATATCTAACCATCTCTGTTCTCTAGTCATATCTCTGTTCTCTAGTCATATCTAACCATCTCTGTTCTCTAGTAATATCTCTGTTCTCTAGTCATATCTGACCATCTCTGTTCTCTAGTCATATCTGACCATCTCTGTCCTCTAGTCATATCTCTGTTCTCTAGTCATATCTGACCATCTCTGTTCTCTAGTCATATCTGACAATCTCTGTTCTCTAGTCATATCTAACCATCTCTGCTCTCTAGTCATATCTAACCATCTCTGTTCTCTAGTCATATCTCTGTTCTCTAGTCATATCTAACCATATCTGTTTTCTAATCATATCAAACCATCTCTGTTCTCTAGTCATATCTAACCATATCTATTCTCTAGTCATATCTCTGTTCTCTAGTCATATCTGACCACCTCTGTTCTCTAGTCATATCTAACCATATCTGTTCTCTAGTCATATCTCTGTCCTCTAGTCATATCTCTGTTCTCTAGTCATATCTGACCATCTCTGTTCTCTAGTCTTATCTGACCATCTCTGTTCTCAAGTCATATCTGACCATCTCTGTTCTCTAGTCATATCTAACCATCTCTGCTCTCTAGTCATATCTAACCATCTCTGCTCTCTAGTCATATCTAACCATCTCTGCTCTCTAGTCATATCTAACCATCTCTGTTCTCTAGTCATATCTCTGTTCTCTAGTCATATCTAACCATATCTGTTCTCTAGTCATATCTCTGTTCTCTAGTCATATCTGTCCATCTCTGTTCTCTAGTCATATCTAACCATCTCGGTTCTCTAGTCATATCTCTGTTCTCTAGTCATATCTGTCCATCTCTGTTCTCTAGTCATATCTAACCATCTCTGCTCTCTAGTCATATCTGTCCATCTCTGTTCTCTAGTCATATCTAACCATCTCGGTTCTCTAGTCATATCTCTGTTCTCTAGTCATATCTAACCATCTCTGTTCTCTAGTCATATCTGACCATCTCTGTTCTCTAGTCATATCTGACCATCTCTGTCCTCTAGTCATATCTCTGTTCTCTAGTCATATCTGACCATCTCTGTTCTCTAGTCATATCTGACCATCTCTGTTCTCTAGTCATATCTCTGTTCTCTAGTCATATCTAACCATCTCTGTTCTCTAGTCATATCTGACCATCTCTGTTCTCTAGTCATATCTGACCATCTCTGCTCTCTAGTCATATATAACCATCTCTGCTCTCTAGTCATATCTAACCATCTCTGCTCTCTAGTCATATCTAACCATCTCTGCTCTCTAGTCATATCTAACCATCTCTGTTCTCTAGTCATATATCTGTTCTCTAGTCATATCTCTGTTCTCTAGTCATATCTAACCATCTCTGTTCTCTAGTCATATCTCTGTTCTCTAGTCATATCTAACCATCTCTGTTCTCTAGTCATATCTCTGTTCTCTAGTCATATCTGATCATCTCTGTTCTCTAATCATATCTAACCTTCTTGCTCTCTAGTCATAGCTAACCATCTCTGCTCTCTAGTCATATCTAACAATCTCTGTTCTCTAGTCATATCTAACCATCTCTGCTCTCTAGTCATATCTAACCATCTCTGCTCTCTAGTCATATCTAACCATCTCTGTTCTCTAGTCATATCTAACTATCTCTGTTCTCTAGTCATATCTCTGTTCTCTAGTCATATCTGACCATCTCTGTTCTCTAGTCATATCTCTGTTCTCTAGTCATATCTAACCATCTCTGTTCTCTAGTCATATCCCTGTTCTCGAGTCATATCTGACCATCTCTGTTCTCTAGTCATATCTCTGTTCTCAAGTCATATCTGACCATCTCTGTTCTCTAGTCATATCTAACCATCTCTGCTCTCTAGTCATATCTAACCATCTCTGCTCTCTAGTCATATCTAACCATCTCTGCTCTCTAGTCATATCTAACCATCTCTGTTCTCTAGTCATATCTCTGTTCTCTAGTCATATCTAACCATATCTGTTTTCTAATCATATCAAACCATCTCTGTTCTCTAGTCATATCTAACCATATCTATTCTCTAGTCATATCTCTGTTCTCTAGTCATATCTGACCATCTCTGTTCTCTAGTCATATCTGACCATCTCTGTCCTCTAGTCATATCTCTGTTCTCTAGTCATATCTGACCATCTCTGTTCTCTAGTCATATCTGACCATCTCTGTTCTCTAGTCATATCTCTGTTCTCTAGTCATATCTCTGTTCTCTAGTCATATCTGACCATCTCTGTTCTCTAGTCATATCTAACCATCTCTGTTCTCTAGTCATATCCCTGTTCTCGAGTCATATCTGACCATCTCTGTTCTCGAGTCATATCTGACCATCTCTGCTCTCTAGTCATATCTAACCATCTCTGCTCTCTAGTCATATCTAACCACCTCTGCTCTCTAGTCATATCTAACCATCTCTGTTCTCTAGTCATATCTCTGTTCTCTAGTCATATCTAACCATATCTGTTCTCTAGTCATATCTCTGTTCTCTAGTCATATCTGACCATCTCTGTTCTCTAGTCATATCTGACCATCTCTGTTCTCTAGTCATATCTCTGTTCTCTAGTCATATCTAACCATCTCTGTTCTCTAGTCATATCTCTGTTCTCTAGTCATATCTGACCATCTCTGTTCTCTAGTCATATCTGACCATCTCTGTCCTCTAGTCATATCTCTGTTCTCTAGTCATATCTGACTATCTCTGTTCTCTAGTCATATCTGACCATCTCTGTTCTCAAGTCATATCTGACCATCTCTGTTCTCTAGTCATATCTAACCATCTCTGCTCTCTAGTCATATCTAACCATCTCTGCTCTCTAGTCATATCTAACCATCTCTGCTCTCTAGTCATATCTAACCATCTCTGTTCTCTAGTCATATCTCTGTTCTCTAGTCATATCTAACCATATCTGTTTTCTAATCATATCAAACCATCTCTGTTCTCTAGTCATATCTAACCATATCTGTTCTCTAGTCATATCTCTGTTCTCTAGTCATATCTGACCATCTCTGTTGTCTAGTCATATCTAACCATCTCTGTTCTCTAGTCATATCTCTGTTCTCTAGTCATATCTAACCATCTCTGTTCTCTAGTAATATCTCTGTTCTCTAGTCATATCTGACCATCTCTGTTCTCTAGTCATATCTGACCATCTCTGTCCTCTAGTCATATCTCTGTTCTCTAGTCATATCTGACCATCTCTGTTCTCTAGTCATATCTGACAATCTCTGTTCTCTAGTCATATCTAACCATCTCTGCTCTCTAGTCATATCTAACCATCTCTGTTCTCTAGTCATATCTCTGTTCTCTAGTCATATCTAACCATATCTGTTTTCTAATCATATCAAACCATCTCTGTTCTCTAGTCATATCTAACCATATCTATTCTCTAGTCATATCTCTGTTCTCTAGTCATATCTGACCACCTCTGTTCTCTAGTCATATCTAACCATATCTGTTCTCTAGTCATATCTCTGTCCTCTAGTCATATCTCTGTTCTCTAGTCATATCTGACCATCTCTGTTCTCTAGTCTTATCTGACCATCTCTGTTCTCAAGTCATATCTGACCATCTCTGTTCTCTAGTCATATCTAACCATCTCTGCTCTCTAGTCATATCTAACCATCTCTGCTCTCTAGTCATATCTAACCATCTCTGCTCTCTAGTCATATCTAACCATCTCTGTTCTCTAGTCATATCTCTGTTCTCTAGTCATATCTAACCATATCTGTTCTCTAGTCATATCTCTGTTCTCTAGTCATATCTGTCCATCTCTGTTCTCTAGTCATATCTAACCATCTCGGTTCTCTAGTCATATCTCTGTTCTCTAGTCATATCTAACCATCTCTGTTCTCTAGTCATATCTGACCATCTCTGTTCTCTAGTCATATCTGACCATCTCTGTCCTCTAGTCATATCTCTGTTCTCTAGTCATATCTGACCATCTCTGTTCTCTAGTCATATCTGACCATCTCTGTTCTCTAGTCATATCTCTGTTCTCTAGTCATATCTAACCATCTCTGTTCTCTAGTCATATCTGACCATCTCTGTTCTCTAGTCATATCTGACCATCTCTGCTCTCTAGTCATATATAACCATCTCTGCTCTCTAGTCATATCTAACCATCTCTGCTCTCTAGTCATATCTAACCATCTCTGCTCTCTAGTCATATCTAACCATCTCTGTTCTCTAGTCATATATCTGTTCTCTAGTCATATCTCTGTTCTCTAGTCATATCTAACCATCTCTGTTCTCTAGTCATATCTCTGTTCTCTAGTCATATCTAACCATCTCTGTTCTCTAGTCATATCTCTGTTCTCTAGTCATATCTGATCATCTCTGTTCTCTAATCATATCTAACCTTCTTGCTCTCTAGTCATAGCTAACCATCTCTGCTCTCTAGTCATATCTAACAATCTCTGTTCTCTAGTCATATCTAACCATCTCTGCTCTCTAGTCATATCTAACCATCTCTGCTCTCTAGTCATATCTAACCATCTCTGTTCTCTAGTCATATCTAACTATCTCTGTTCTCTAGTCATATCTCTGTTCTCTAGTCATATCTGACCATCTCTGTTCTCTAGTCATATCTCTGTTCTCTAGTCATATCTAACCATCTCTGTTCTCTAGTCATATCCCTGTTCTCGAGTCATATCTGACCATCTCTGTTCTCTAGTCATATCTCTGTTCTCAAGTCATATCTGACCATCTCTGTTCTCTAGTCATATCTAACCATCTCTGCTCTCTAGTCATATCTAACCATCTCTGCTCTCTAGTCATATCTAACCATCTCTGCTCTCTAGTCATATCTAACCATCTCTGTTCTCTAGTCATATCTCTGTTCTCTAGTCATATCTAACCATATCTGTTTTCTAATCATATCAAACCATCTCTGTTCTCTAGTCATATCTAACCATATCTATTCTCTAGTCATATCTCTGTTCTCTAGTCATATCTGACCATCTCTGTTCTCTAGTCATATCTGACCATCTCTGTCCTCTAGTCATATCTCTGTTCTCTAGTCATATCTGACCATCTCTGTTCTCTAGTCATATCTGACCATCTCTGTTCTCTAGTCATATCTCTGTTCTCTAGTCATATCTCTGTTCTCTAGTCATATCTGACCATCTCTGTTCTCTAGTCATATCTGACCATCTCTGTTCTCTAGTCATATCTCTGTTCTCTAGTCATATCTAACCATCTCTGTTCTCTAGTCATATCTGACCATCTCTGTTCTCTAGTCATATCTGACCATCTCTGTTCTCTAGTCATATATAACCATCTCTGCTCTCTAGTCATATCTAACCATCTCTGCTCTCTAGTCATATCTAACCATCTCTGCTCTCTAGTCATATCTAACCATCTCTGTTCTCTAGTCATATATCTGTTCTCTAGTCATATCTCTGTTCTCTAGTCATATCTAACCATCTCTGTTCTCTAGTCATATCTCTGTTCTCTAGTCATATCTGACCATCTCTGTTCTCTAATCATATCTAACCTTCTTGCTCTCTAGTCATAGCTAACCATCTCTGCTCTCTAGTCATATCTAACCATCTCTGCTCTCTAGTCATATCTAACCATCTCTGCTCTCTAGTCATATCTAACCATCTCTGCTCTCTAGTAATATCTAACCATCTCTGTTCTCTAGTCATATCTAACCATCTCTGCTCTCTAGTCATATCTCTGTTCTCTAGTCATATCTGACCATCTCTGTTCTCTAGTCATATCTCTGTTCTCTAGTCATATCTGACCATCTCTGTTCTCTAGTCATATCTCTGTTCTCTAGTCATATCTAACCATCTCTGTTCTCTAGTCATATCTCTGTTCTCTAGTCATATCTGACCATCTCTGTTCTCGAGTCATATCTGACCATCTCTGCTCTCTAGTCATATCTAACCATCTCTGCTCTCTAGTCATATCTAACCATCTCTGTTCTCTAGTCATATCTCTGTTCTCTAGTCATATCTAACCATATCTGTTTTCTAATCATATCAAACCATCTCTGTTCTCTAGTCATATCTAACCATATCTGTTCTCTAGTCATATCTCTGTTCTCTAGTCATATCTGACCATCTCTGTTCTCTAGTCATATCTAACCATCTCTGTTCTCTAGTCATATCTCTGTTCTCTAGTCATATCTGACCATCTCTGTTCTCTAGTCATATCTGACCATCTCTGTCCTCTAGTCATATCTCTGTTCTCTAGTCATATCTGACCATCTCTGTTCTCTAGTCATATCTCTGTTCTCTAGTCATATCTAACCATCTCTGTTCTCTAGTCATATCTCTGTTCTCTAGTCATATCTCACCATCTCAGTTCTCTAGTCATATCTGACCATCTCTGTCCTCTAGTCATATCTCTGTTCTCTAGTCATATCTGACCATCTCTGTTCTCTAGTCATATCTGACCATCTCTGTTCTCTAGTCATATCTCTGTTCTCTAGTCATATCTAACCATCTCTGTTCTCTAGTCATATCTGACCATCTCTGTTCTCTAGTCATAGCTGACCATCTCTGTTCTCTCGTCATATATAACCATCTCTGCTCTCTAGTCATATCTAACCATCTCTGCTCTCTAGTCATATCTAACCATCTCTGTTCTCTAGTCATATATCTGTTCTCTAGTCATATCTCTGTTCTCTAGTCATATCTAACCATCTCTGTTCTCTAGTCATATCTCTGTTCTCTAGTCATATCTGACCATCTCTGTTCTCTAATCATATCTAACCTTCTTGCTCTCTAGTCATAGCTAACCATCTCTGCTCTCTAGTCATATCTAACCATCTCTGCTCTCTAGTCATATCTAACCATCTCTGCTCTCTAGTCATATCTAACCATCTCTGCTCTCTAGTCATATCTCTGTTCTCTAGTCATATCTGACCATCTCTGTTCTCTAGTCATATCTCTGTTCTCTAGTCATATCTGACCATCTCTGTTCTCTAGTCATATCTCTGTTCTCTAGTCATATCTAACCATCTCTGTTCTCTAGTCATATCCCTGTTCTCGAGTCATATCTGACCATCTCTGTTCTCGAGTCATATCTGACCATCTCTGCTCTCTAGTCATATCTAACCATCTCTGCTCTCTAGTCATATCTAACCACCTCTGCTCTCTAGTCATATCTAACCATCTCTGTTCTCTAGTCATATCTCTGTTCTCTAGTCATATCTAACCATATCTGTTCTCTAGTCATATCTCTGTTCTCTAGTCATATCTGACCATCTCTGTTCTCTAGTCATATCTGACCATCTCTGTTCTCTAGTCATATCTCTGTTCTCTAGTCATATCTAACCATCTCTGTTCTCTAGTCATATCTCTGTTCTCTAGTCATATCTGACCATCTCTGTTCTCTAGTCATATCTGACCATCTCTGTCCTCTAGTCATATCTCTGTTCTCTAGTCATATCTGACTATCTCTGTTCTCTAGTCATATCTGACCATCTCTGTTCTCAAGTCATATCTGACCATCTCTGTTCTCTAGTCATATCTAACCATCTCTGCTCTCTAGTCATATCTAACCATCTCTGCTCTCTAGTCATATCTAACCATCTCTGCTCTCTAGTCATATCTAACCATCTCTGTTCTCTAGTCATATCTCTGTTCTCTAGTCATATCTAACCATCTCTGTTCTCTAGTCATATCTAACCATATCTGTTCTCTAGTCATATCTCTGTTCTCTAGTCATATCTGACCATCTCTGTTGTCTAGTCATATCTAACCATCTCTGTTCTCTAGTCATATCTCTGTTCTCTAGTCATATCTAACCATCTCTGTTCTCTAGTAATATCTCTGTTCTCTAGTCATATCTGACCATCTCTGTTCTCTAGTCATATCTGACCATCTCTGTCCTCTAGTCATATCTCTGTTCTCTAGTCATATCTGACCATCTCTGTTCTCTAGTCATATCTGACAATCTCTGTTCTCTAGTCATATCTAACCATCTCTGCTCTCTAGTCATATCTAACCATCTCTGTTCTCTAGTCATATCTCTGTTCTCTAGTCATATCTAACCATATCTGTTTTCTAATCATATCAAACCATCTCTGTTCTCTAGTCATATCTAACCATATCTATTCTCTAGTCATATCTCTGTTCTCTAGTCATATCTGACCACCTCTGTTCTCTAGTCATATCTAACCATCTCTGTTCTCTAGTCATATCTCTGTTCTCTAGTCATATCTAACCATCTCTGTTCTCTAGTCATATCTCTGTTCTCTAGTCATATCTGACCATCTCTGTTCTCTAGTCATATCTGACCATCTCTGTCCTCTAGTCATATCTCTGTTCTCTAGTCATATCTGACCATCTCTGTTCTCTAGTCATATCTGACCATCTCTGTTCTCTAGTCATATCTCTGTTCTCTAGTCATATCTAACCATCTCTGTTCTCTAGTCATATCTGACCATCTCTGTTCTCTAGTCATATCTGACCATCTCTGCTCTCTAGTCATATATAACCATCTCTGCTCTCTAGTCATATCTAACCATCTCTGCTCTCTAGTCATATCTAACCATCTCTGCTCTCTAGTCCTATCTAACCATCTCTGTTCTCTAGTCATATATCTGTTCTCTAGTCATATCTCTGTTCTCTAGTCATATCTAACCATCTCTGTTCTCTAGTCATATCTCTGTTCTCTAGTCATATCTGACCATCTCTGTTCTCTAATCATATCTAACCTTCTTGCTCTCTAGTCATAGCTAACCATCTCTGCTCTCTAGTCATATCTAACCATCTCTGCTCTCTAGTCATATCTAACCATCTCTGCTCTCTAGTCATATCTAACCATCTCTGCTCTCTAGTCATATCTAACCATCTCTGTTCTCTAGTCATATCTAACCATCTCTGTTCTCTAGTCATATCTCTGTTCTCTAGTCATATCTGACCATCTCTGTTCTCTAGTCATATCTCTGTTCTCTAGTCATATCTAACCATCTCTGTTCTCTAGTCATATCCCTGTTCTCGAGTCATATCTGACCATCTCTGTTCTCGAGTCATATCTGACCATCTCTGTTCTCTAGTCATATCTCTGTTCTCAAGTCATATCTGACCATATCTGTTTTCTAATCATATCAAACCATCTCTGTTCTCTAGTCATATCTAACCATATCTGTTCTCTAGTCATATCTCTGTTCTCTAGTCATATCTGACCATCTCTGTTCTCTAGTCATATCTAACCATCTCTGTTCTCTAGTCATATCTCTGTTCTCTAGTCATATCTGACCATCTCTGTTCTCTAGTCATGTCTGACCATCTCTGTCCTCTAGTCATATCTCTGTTCTCTAGTCATATCTGACCATCTCTGTTCTCTAGTCATATCTGACCATCTCTGTTCTCTAGTCATATCTAACCATCTCTGTTCTCTAATCATTTCAAACCATCTCTGTTCTCTAGTCATATCTAACCATCTCTGTTCTCTAATCATTTCAAACCATCTCTGTTCTCTAGTCATATCTAACCATCTCTGCTCTCTAGTCATATCTAACCATCTCTGCTCTCTAGTCATATCTAACCATCTCTGCTCTCTAGTCATATCTAACCATCTCTGCTCTCTAGTCATATCTAACCATCTCTGTTCTCTAGTCATATCTAACCATCTCTGTTCTCTAGTCATATCTCTGTTCTCGAGTCATATCTGACCATCTCTGTTCTCTAGTCATATCTAACCATCTCTGTTCTCTAGTCATATCTCTGTTCTCGAGTCATATCTGACCATCTCTGTTCTCTAGTCATATCTAACCATCTCTGCTCTCTAGTCATATCTAACCATCTCTGTTCTCTAGTCATATCTCTGTTCTCTAGTCATATCTAACCATATCTGTTTTCTAATCATATCAAACCATCTCTGTTCTCTAGTCATATCTAACCATATCTGTTCTCTAATCATATCTCTGTTCTCTAGTCATATCTGACCATCTCTGTTCTCTAGTCATATCTCTGTTCTCTAGTCATATCTGATCATCTCTGTTCTCTAGTCATATCTAACCATCTCTGTTCTCGAGTCATATCTCTGTTCTCTAGTCATATCTCTGTTCTCTAGTCATATCTCTGTTCTCTAGTCATATCTGACCATCTCTGTTCTCTAGTCATATCTAACCATCTCTGTTCTCTAGTCATATCTGACCATCTCTGTTCTCTAGTCATATCTAACCATCTCTAATCATATCAAACCATCTCTGTTCTCTAATCATATCAAACCATCTCTGTTCTCTAGTCATATCTGACCATCTCTGTTCTCTAGTCATATCTAACCATCTCTGCTCTCTAGTCATATCTAACCATCTCTGCTCTCTAGTCATATCTAACCATCTCTGCTCTCTAGTCATATCTAACCATCTCTGTTCTCTAGTCATATCTCTGTTCTCTAGTCATATCTAACCATATCTGTTTTCTAATCATATCAAACCATCTCTGTTCTCTAGTCATATCTAACCATATCTGTTCTCTAGTCATATCTCTGTTCTCTAGTCATATCTGACCATCTCTGTTCTCTAGTCATATCTAACCATCTCTGTTCTCTAGTCATATCTCTGTTCTCTAGTCATATCTGACCATCTCTGTTCTCTAGTCATGTCTGACCATCTCTGTCCTCTAGTCATATCTCTGTTCTCTAGTCATATCTGACCATCTCTGTTCTCTAGTCATATCTGACCATCTCTGTTCTCTAGTCATATCTAACCATCTCTGTTCTCTAATCATTTCAAACCATCTCTGTTCTCTAGTCATATCTAACCATCTCTGTTCTCTAATCATTTCAAACCATCTCTGTTCTCTAGTCATATCTAACCATCTCTGCTCTCTAGTCATATCTAACCATCTCTGCTCTCTAGTCATATCTAACCATCTCTGCTCTCTAGTCATATCTAACCATCTCTGCTCTCTAGTCATATCTAACCATCTCTGTTCTCTAGTCATATCTAACCATCTCTGTTCTCTAGTCATATCTCTGTTCTCGAGTCATATCTGACCATCTCTGTTCTCTAGTCATATCTAACCATCTCTGTTCTCTAGTCATATCTCTGTTCTCGAGTCATATCTGACCATCTCTGTTCTCTAGTCATATCTAACCATCTCTGCTCTCTAGTCATATCTAACCATCTCTGTTCTCTAGTCATATCTCTGTTCTCTAGTCATATCTAACCATATCTGTTTTCTAATCATATCAAACCATCTCTGTTCTCTAGTCATATCTAACCATATCTGTTCTCTAATCATATCTCTGTTCTCTAGTCATATCTCTGTTCTCTAGTCATATCTGACCATCTCTGTTCTCTAGTCATATCTCTGTTCTCTAGTCATATCTGATCATCTCTGTTCTCTAGTCATATCTAACCATCTCTGTTCTCGAGTCATATCTCTGTTCTCTAGTCATATCTCTGTTCTCTAGTCATATCTCTGTTCTCTAGTCATATCTGACCATCTCTGTTCTCTAGTCATATCTAACCATCTCTGTTCTCTAGTCATATCTGACCATCTCTGTTCTCTAGTCATATCTAACCATCTCTAATCATATCAAACCATCTCTGTTCTCTAATCATATCAAACCATCTCTGTTCTCTAGTCATATCTGACCATCTCTGTCCTCTAGTCATATCTCTGTTCTCTAGTCATATCTGACCATCTCTGTTCTCTAGTCATATCTGACAATCTCTGTTCTCTAGTCATATCTAACCATCTCTGCTCTCTAGTCATATCTAACCATCTCTGTTCTCTAGTCATATCTCTGTTCTCTAGTCATATCTAACCATATCTGTTTTCTAATCATATCAAACCATCTCTGTTCTCTAGTCATATCTAACCATATCTATTCTCTAGTCATATCTCTGTTCTCTAGTCATATCTGACCACCTCTGTTCTCTAGTCATATCTAACCATCTCTGTTCTCTAGTCATATCTCTGTTCTCTAGTCATATCTAACCATCTCTGTTCTCTAGTCATATCTCTGTTCTCTAGTCATATCTAACCATCTCTGTTCTCTAGTCATATCTCTGTTCTCTAGTCATATCTGACCATCTCTGTTCTCTAGTCATATCTGACCATCTCTGTCCTCTAGTCATATCTCTGTTCTCTAGTCATATCTGACCATCTCTGTTCTCTAGTCATATCTGACCATCTCTGTTCTCTAGTCATATCTAACCATCTCTGTTCTCTAGTCATATCTGACCATCTCTGTTCTCTAGTCATATCTGACCATCTCTGCTCTCTAGTCATATATAACCATCTCTGCTCTCTAGTCATATCTAACCATCTCTGCTCTCTAGTCATATCTAACCATCTCTGCTCTCTAGTCCTATCTAACCATCTCTGTTCTCTAGTCATATATCTGTTCTCTAGTCATATCTCTGTTCTCTAGTCATATCTAACCATCTCTGTTCTCTAGTCATATCTCTGTTCTCTAGTCATATCTGACCATCTCTGTTCTCTAATCATATCTAACCTTCTTGCTCTCTAGTCATAGCTAACCATCTCTGCTCTCTAGTCATATCTAACCATCTCTGCTCTCTAGTCATATCTAACCATCTCTGCTCTCTAGTCATATCTAACCATCTCTGCTCTCTAGTCATATCTAACCATCTCTGTTCTCTAGTCATATCTAACCATCTCTGTTCTCTAGTCATATCTCTGTTCTCTAGTCATATCTGACCATCTCTGTTCTCTAGTCATATCTCTGTTCTCTAGTCATATCTAACCATCTCTGTTCTCTAGTCATATCCCTGTTCTCGAGTCATATCTGACCATCTCTGTTCTCGAGTCATATCTGACCATCTCTGTTCTCTAGTCATATCTCTGTTCTCAAGTCATATCTGACCATCTCTGTTCTCTAGTCATATCTAACCATCTCTGCTCTCTAGTCATATCTAACCATCTCTGCTCTCTAGTCATATCTAACCATCTCTGCTCTCTAGTCATATCTAACCATCTCTGTTCTCTAGTCATATCTCTGTTCTCTAGTCATATCTAACCATATCTGTTTTCTAATCATATCAAACCATCTCTGTTCTCTAGTCATATCTAACCATATCTGTTCTCTAGTCATATCTCTGTTCTCTAGTCATATCTGACCATCTCTGTTCTCTAGTCATATCTAACCATCTCTGTTCTCTAGTCATATCTCTGTTCTCTAGTCATATCTGACCATCTCTGTTCTCTAGTCATGTCTGACCATCTCTGTCCTCTAGTCATATCTCTGTTCTCTAGTCATATCTGACCATCTCTGTTCTCTAGTCATATCTGACCATCTCTGTTCTCTAGTCATATCTAACCATCTCTGTTCTCTAATCATTTCAAACCATCTCTGTTCTCTAGTCATATCTAACCATCTCTGTTCTCTAATCATTTCAAACCATCTCTGTTCTCTAGTCATATCTAACCATCTCTGCTCTCTAGTCATATCTAACCATCTCTGCTCTCTAGTCATATCTAACCATCTCTGCTCTCTAGTCATATCTAACCATCTCTGCTCTCTAGTCATATCTAACCATCTCTGTTCTCTAGTCATATCTAACCATCTCTGTTCTCTAGTCATATCTCTGTTCTCGAGTCATATCTGACCATCTCTGTTCTCTAGTCATATCTAACCATCTCTGTTCTCTAGTCATATCTCTGTTCTCGAGTCATATCTGACCATCTCTGTTCTCTAGTCATATCTAACCATCTCTGCTCTCTAGTCATATCTAACCATCTCTGTTCTCTAGTCATATCTCTGTTCTCTAGTCATATCTAACCATATCTGTTTTCTAATCATATCAAACCATCTCTGTTCTCTAGTCATATCTAACCATATCTGTTCTCTAATCATATCTCTGTTCTCTAGTCATATCTCTGTTCTCTAGTCATATCTGACCATCTCTGTTCTCTAGTCATATCTCTGTTCTCTAGTCATATCTGATCATCTCTGTTCTCTAGTCATATCTAACCATCTCTGTTCTCGAGTCATATCTCTGTTCTCTAGTCATATCTCTGTTCTCTAGTCATATCTCTGTTCTCTAGTCATATCTGACCATCTCTGTTCTCTAGTCATATCTAACCATCTCTGTTCTCTAGTCATATCTGACCATCTCTGTTCTCTAGTCATATCTAACCATCTCTAATCATATCAAACCATCTCTGTTCTCTAATCATATCAAACCATCTCTGTTCTCTAGTCATATCTAACCATCTCTGTTCTCTAGTCATATCTAACCATCTCTGTCCTCTAGTCATATCTCTGTTCTCTAGTTATATCTGACCATCTCTGTTCTCTAGTCATATCTAACCATCTCTAATCATATCTAACCATCTCTGCTCTCTAGTCATATCTCTGTTCTCTAGTCATATCTGACCATCTCTGTTCTCTAGTCATATCTCTGTTCTCTAGTCATATCTGACCATCTCTGTTCTCTAGTCATATCTAACCATCGCTGCTCTCTAGTCATATCTAACCATCTCTGCTCTCTAGTCATATCTGACCATCTCTGCTCTCTAGTCATATCTAACCATCTCTGTTCTCTAGTCATATCTCTGCTCTCTAGTCATATCTAACCATCTCTGTTCTCTAGTCATATCTTTGTTCTCTAGTCATATCTAACCATATCTGTTTTCTAATCATATCAAACCATCTCTGTTCTCTAGTCATATCTAACCATCTCTGCTCTCTAGTCATATCTAACCATCTCTGTTCTCTAGTCATATCTCTGCTCTCTAGTCATATCTAACCATCTCTGTTCTCTAGTCATATCTTTGTTCTCTAGTCATATTTAACCATATCTGTTCTCTAATCATATCTCTGTTCTCTAGTCATATCTCTGTTCTCTAGTCATATCTAACCATCTCTGTTCTCTAGTCATATCTCTGTTCTCTAGTCATATCTGACCATCTCTGTTCTCTAGTCATATCTCTGTTCTCTAGTCATATCTGATCATCTCTGTTCTCTAGTCATATCTAACCATCTCTGTTCTCTAGTCATATCTCTGTTCTCTAGTCATATCTCTGTTCTCTAGTCATATCTCTGTTCTCTAATCATATCTAACCATCTCTGTTCTCTAGTCATATCTAACCATCTCTGTTCTCTAGTCATATCTAACCATCTCTGCTCTCTAGTCATATCTAACCATCTCTGTTCTCTAGTCATATCTAACCATCTCTGTTCTCTAGTCATATCTAACCATCTCTGCTCTCTCGTCACATCTAACTCTTTAATCATATCTCTGCTCTGTAGGGGAGTGGCTGAGCGGGGGATGGAGGTGATGTTCTCGACGCCTAAGAAGTGGATCCGTTCGGGGTGTTCAGGGGCGCTGGGGTACGTGGACATCCAGACCCTGGCTGAGGGGACGTGTCGTTACGACCTCAACGACACTGACGTGGCCTGGCTGGAGCTCATCAACCAGCAGTTCACTCTGATGGGTCAGTAGATTTACCCCCTCATCTACGGTTGTACAGCTTACTGTGTAGTATTGACTGTGTCGTGGTTCAGCGCTGTGTAGTATCGACTGTGTCGTGGTTCAGCGCTGTGTAGTATCGACTGTGTCGTGGTTCAGCGCTGTGTAGTATCGACTGTGTCGTGGTTCAGCGCTGTGTAGTATCGACTGTCTTGATTCAGCGCTGTGTAGTATCGACTGTGTCGTGGTTCAGCGCTGTGTAGTATCGACTGTGTCGTGGTTCAGCGCTGTGTAGTATCGACTGTCTTGGTTCAGCGCTGTGTAGTATCGACTGTGTCGTGGTTCAGCGCTGTGTAGTATCAACTGTCTTGGTTCAGCGCTGTGTAGTATCGACTGTGTCGTGGTTCAGCGCTGTGTAGTATCGACTGTCTTGGTTCAGCGCTGTGTAGTATCGACTGTCTTGGTTCAGCGCTGTGTAGTATCGACTGTCTTGATTCAGCGCTGTGTAGTATCGACTGTGTCGTGGTCCAGCGCTGTGCAGTGTTTAATGTTATCTGTTCTCCAGGCATGGTGCTGCTGGACGAGATGACCATGGAGAGAGTGATGGAGGAGTTTGAGAGGCGTTGCTATGACAGAATGAGCCATGCCATGGCAACGGAGGAGGGGCTTGGCATGGAGTACGACGAGGATGTTGTGTGTGACATCTGTCGGTCACCTGACAGCGAGGACAACAACGAGATGGTTTTCTGTGACAAGTGCAACATCTGTGTTCACCAGGTACGGTTCTGTAATCCAGCGTTATTGCCCTAGCACGCATCCACGCGTCCAACTCATCCCAGAGGACTGAGTCTCTGTGGGGTTTCCTCTTTCAATTCAATTCAATTCAAGGGCTTTATTGGCATGGGAAACATGTGTTAACATTGCCAAAGCAAGTGAGGTAGACAACATACAAAGTGAATATATAAAGTGAAAAACAACAAACATTAACAGTAAACATTACACATACAGAGGTTTCAAAACAGTAAAGACATTACAAATGTCATATTATATATATTTATACAGTGTTTTAACAATGTACAAATGGTTAAAGGACACAAGATAAAATAAATAAGCATAAATATGGGTTGTATTTACAATGGTGTTTGTTCTTCACTGGTTGCCCTTTTCTCGTGGCAACAGGTCACAAATCTTGCTGCTGTGATGGCACACTGTGGAATTTCACCCAGTAGATATGGGAGTTTTCGAATTCTTTGTGGATCTGTGTAATCTGAGGGAAATATGTCTCTCTAATATGGTCATACATTGGGCAGGAGGTTAGGAAGTGCAGCTCAGATTCCACCTCATTTTGTGGGCAGTGGGCACATAGCCTGTCTTCTCTTGAGAGCCATGTCTGCCTACGGCGGCCTTTCTCAATAGCAAGGCTATGCTCACTGAGTCTGTACATAGTCAAAGCTTTCCTTAATTTTGGGTCAGTCACAGTGGTCAGGTATTCTGCCGCTGTGTACTCTCTGTGTAGGGCCAAATAGCATTCTAGTTTGCTCTGTTTTTTTGTTAATTCTTTCCAATGTGTTAAGTAATTATCTTTTTGTTTTCTCATGATTTGGTTGGGTCTAATTGTGCTGTTGTCCTGGGGCTCTGTAGGGTGTGTTTGTGTTTATGAACAGAGCCCCAGGACCAGCTTGCTTAGGGGACTCTTCTCCAGGTTCATCTCTCTCTTTCCTTGTACATGATTGATAAATTAAGGTCACTGATTAGTAAGGATCTTCCCTCACCTGGTTGTCTAGGTCACTGATTAGTAAGGATCTCCCCTCACCTGGTTGTCTAGGTCACTGATTAGTAAGGATCTCCCCTCACCTGGTTGTCTAGGTCACTGATTAGTAAGGATCTCCCCTCACCTGGTTGTCTAGGTCTTAATTGAAAAGAAAAACCAAAAACCAGCAGACACTAGTCCCTCTATGGAAGGAGCAGATGAGATGAGTCGCCTCCCTAACAGTGGGATTTGTTGTCCACAGAGCAGAACGGCGGCCTGTCAAGCTCCCGCCTATTCCCCTTTTTGGATTGGTGGATACATTTCGTTATTTTACTACTTTATAAAAAATGTTGATGTTGGCATCAGTGTCTATTCAATGGAGACTTGAGATGCAATACTTTCCTGAAGAGTATATAGTCTTGTATTTCAACAGGGACAAACAACTCTGATGTAAAGGGCTTCTTCTCAGCATGGATGTCACATCCATCACACTTCACACTCCAAACAACCTCAGCATTATCTCACTCCAAACAACCTCAGCATTATCTCACTCCTAACAACCCTCAGCATTATCTCACTCCTAACAACCTCACCAATGGGTAAAATAATATGTAAATTATGTAGATATTCCTCTAAGAAAACCATTGGTCCAACCTTCATGCCTGTCATAATCCGATCAAAAGTTATTGGGAGTTTTTACCCTTTGTAAGATGACCAGATTTAGGCTGACAAAATCAATGGAAGCCAGAGAAAATATGTGTTCAAAAATCTGGAAAATTGCATCTCGTCAGCTAGGATTCTCTGCAAGAAAACTGGCTACCTGACAGGCTCACTTTCCCATTGAACTTGTCATCTTTCTTCTCGAATCCTCAGGACATGAAACAATAGAGGTAAGATATACATTTTGAGACATGACGTAGTTTCATATTAATTTGAAATTCATTTTTTTCTTCTCCCAAAACAATCGTAGCTCTGTGAAATGTCAACAGAGCACTTAGTGCTGTGGTCACCAACCTTTTCTGAGTAAAGATCACTTTCACAGTCATAAAGTAAGGTGAGATCTACCACTGAGATTTTTTTGTTTTAAACATGACTTTAAAATGTAACATTAACCTAATAAAACCAGTTCTGTAGGAATGAGGTTTGTGCAGTATGCTTAATACATTATCACAGCATAGTGGCTATGTGCCTGTCTTAATACATTATCACAGCATAATGGCTATGTGCCTGGCCTAATACATTATCACAGCATAATGGCTATGTGCCTGGCTTAATACATTATCACAGCATAGTGGCTATGTGCCTGCTTAATACATTATCACAGCATAATGGCTATGTGCCTGGCTTAATACATTATCACAGCATAGTGGCTATATGCCTGGCCTAATACATTATCACAGCATAATGGCTATATGCCTGGTCTAATACATTATCACAGTATATTGGCTATATGCCTGGCCTAATACATTATCACAGCATAATGGCTATGTGCCTGGCTATATGCCTGGTCTAATACATTATCACAGCATATTGGCTATATGCCTGGCCTAATACATTATCACAGAATAATGGCTATGTGCCTGGTCTAATACCTAATACATTATCACAGCATAATGGCTATATGCCTGGCCTAATACATTATCACAGCATATTGGCTATATGCCTGGCCTAATACATTATCACAGCATAATGGCTATATGCCTGGTCTAATACATTATCACAGCATATTGGCTATATGCCTGGCCTAATACATTATCACAGCATAATGGCTATGTGCCTGGTCTAATACATTATCACATCATAATGGCTATATGCCTGGTCTAATACATTATCACAGCATAGTGGCTATATGCTTGGCCTGCCAATATTGTTCTTCTCAGACCATATTATGTTTCAAAACTAGAGCAAATAGATCAGCATAAATTAAAATATTTTTACTTGACTGATGGTACCTGCATCTGATGGTCATGGTGCTTTCAGGACAACTGGGAACTCTGGGGGGGGGGGGGGGCATCAGGTTGGAAAGTTGGAGCTCTAGAAAGATCACACCTCTCCGACTTGGAGTTTGATGACCGTTCAAAAGTATTTCCCGATCGGATTTAGTTTTTTCCCCCAGAGTGCCCAGATGTTTTGAATACGGCATTAGACTCAGTGGAGGGAGTCTGCCTCTCACCGTCCCTGCTCTCTCCGTCCTTTCCTCCGGTGAGACTGACCAGAGAGAGGGGCCTCCGTCTTCCATCTGATGGTGAAACTCGAGTCGCACAGCATCTGTCTCATAGACAAATTCATGTTGTTCCCATTACCATCTGCCTCATGCACATATTCATGTTACTGTCCATTAACACGGTACTTCATTTTGTTTATCTGTCTGCCCCAGCCTCAAACTCAGACCCTGTGTGAAGCCAACTGACCCTTTCTGCCCATTCATCGCCATATACCCGTTGTTGTTGTCCTAGCTGTTTACCCGTTGTTGTCTCACCCATTGTTGTCTTAGCTCTCCCAATCAACACCTGTGATTGCTTATGCTTTTCTCTAATGTCAATATGCCTTGTATACTGTTGTTTAGGGCAGCTCTCATTGTTTTATTTTACTGCGGAGCCCCTAGTCTTGCTCAACATGCCTCAGATAGCCCCCTTGTCCCACCCCCCACACATGCGGAGACCTCACCTAGCTTAACTGGTACCTCCAGAGATGCAACCTCTCTCATCGTCACTCAATGCCTAGGTTTACCCCCACTGTACTTGCACCCTACCTTACCCTTGTCTGTACATTATGCCCTGAATCTATCATACCACGCCCAGAAATGTGCTCCTTTTATTCTCTGTTCCCAACGCACTAGATGACCAGTTCTTATAGCCGTACCCTTATCCTACTCCTCCTCTATTCCTCTGGTGATGTAGAGATTAATCCAGGCCCTGCAGTGCCTAGCTCCACTCCTATTCCCCAGGTGCTCTCATTTGTTGACTTCTGCAACCGTAAAAGTCTTGGGTTCATGCATGTTAACATTAGAAGCCTCCTCCCTAAGTTTGTTTTATTCACTGCCCTAGCACACTCCACCAATCCGGATGTCCTAGCCGTATCTGAATCCTGGCTTAGGAAGGCCACCAAAAACTCTGGAATTTCCATCCCCAATTACAACATTTTCCATCAAGACAGAACTGCTTAAGGGGGCGGAATTGCAATCTACTGTAGAGATTGCCTGCAGAGTTATGTCTTACTATCCAGGTCTATGCCCAAACAGTTTTAAAAATCCATCTCTCCAGAAATAAGTCTCTCACTGTTGCCGCTTGTTATAGACCCCCCTCAGCTCCTAGCTGTGCCCTGGACACCATATGTGAATTGATTGCCCCCCATCTATTGTCAGAGGTCGTACTGCTAGGTGACCTAAAATGGGATATGCTAAACACCCCGGCCGTCCTACAATCTAAGCTAGATGCCCTCACCTCACACAAATTATCAACAAATCTACCAGCTACAACCCCAAATCCGTAAACACGGTCACCCTCATAGATATCATCCTGACCAACTTGCCCTTTAAATCCACCTCTGCTGTTTTCAACCAGGATCTCAGCGATCACTGACTCATTGCCTGCATCCGCTATGGGTCCTCGGTCAAACGACCACCCCTCATCACTGTCAAACGCTCCCTAAAACACTTCTGCGAGCAGGCCTTTCTAATCGACATGGCCCAGGTATCCTGGAAGGATACTGACCTCATCCCATCAGTAGATGATGCCTGGTTGTTCTTTAAAAGTGCTTTCCTCACCATCATAAATAAGCATGTTATATAATAACATAATATAATGTCATATAATATATAAGCCACGTTCACAAAATGTAGATCTAAGAACAGATATAGCCCTTGGTTCACTCCAGACTTGACTGCCCTTGACCAGCACAAAAACATCCTGTGGCGTACTGCACTAGCTTCGATTAGTCCCCGCGATATGCAACTTTTCAGGGAAGTCGGGAACCAATACACACAGTCAATTAGGAAAGCAAAGGCTAGCTTTTTCAAACAGACTTTTGCATCCTGCAGCCCTAATTCCAAAAAGTTTTGGGACGCAGTAAAGTCCATGGAGAACAAGAGTACCTCCTCCCAGCTGCCCACAGCTCTGAGGCTGGAAAACAGAGTCACCACTGATGAATCCACAATAATTGAGAATTTCAATCAGAATTTCTCTACGCTGGCCATGCTTTCCACCTGGCTACCCAAACCCCGGCCAAGTATCCGTGACAACTCTTCCGAGCTGGTCACGGATGCACCTCAGCCATGCTCAAGGTCCTAAACGATATCATAACCGCCATCGATAAAAGACAGTACTGTGCAGCCGTCTTCATCGACCTGGCCAAGGCTTTCGACTCTTGTCAATCACCGAATTCTTATCAGCCGACTCAACAGCCTTGGTTTCTCTAATGACTGCCTCGTTTGGTTCACCAACTACTTCTCTGATAGAGTTCAGTGTGTCAAATCGGAGGGCATGTTTTCTGGACCTCTGGCAGTCTCTATGGGGGTGCCACAGGGTTCAATTCGCGGGCCAACTCTTTTCTCTGTATACATCAATGATGTTGCTCTTATTGCGTTTGATTCTTTGATCAACCTCTACGCAGACGACACCATTCTGTATACATCTTGCCCTTCTTTGGACACTGTGTTAACAAACCTCCAAACGAGCTTCAACGCCATACAACACTCCTTCCATGGCTTCCAACTGCTCTTAAATGCTAGTAAAACTAAATGCATGCTCTTCAATCGTTCGCTGCCCGCACCTGCCCGCCCAACTAGCATCACTACTCTGGACTGTTCCGACTTAGAATATGTGGACAACTATAAATACCTAGGTGTCTGGCTCAACTGTAAACTCTCCTTCGACTCACATTAAGCATCTCCAATCCAAAGTTATATCTAGAATCGGCTTCCTATTTCACAACAAAGCCTCCTTCAC
Organism: Oncorhynchus mykiss; assembly: GCF_013265735.2. Classification (NCBI taxonomy): domain Eukaryota; kingdom Metazoa; phylum Chordata; class Actinopteri; order Salmoniformes; family Salmonidae; genus Oncorhynchus; species Oncorhynchus mykiss. Next base: position 67,063,569 of record NC_048583.1, read on the forward strand.
TCATGCTGCCAAACATACCCTCGTAAAACAGACTATCCTACCGATCCTTGACTTCGGCAATGTCATTTACAAAATAGCCTCCAACACTCTACTCAGCAAATTGGATGTAGTCTATCACATTGCCATCTGTTTTGTCACCAAAGCCCCATATACTACCCACCACTGCGACCTGTATGCTCTAGTCGGCTGGCTCTCGCTACATATTTGTCGACAAACCCACTGGCTCCAGGTCATCTATAAGTCTTTGCTAGGTAAAGCTCTGCCTTATCTCAGCTCACTGGTCACCATAGCAACACCCACCCGCAGCACGCGTTCCAGCAGGTACAGTTGAAGTCGGAAGTTTATATACACTTAAGTTGGAGTCATTAACTTGTTTTTCAACCACTCCACAAATATCTTGTTTGCAAATTATTGTTTTGGCAAGTCAGTTAGGACATCTACTGTGTGCATGACACAAGTAATTTTTCCAACAACTGTTTACAGACAGATTATTTCACTGTATCACAGTTCCAGTTGGTCAGAAGTTTACATACACTAAGTTGACTGTGCCTTTAACCTCTCTGGGATGTGTGGGGGGACGCTGGCGTCAAGCCAGGGAAAATGCAGAGCGCCAAATTCAAATAAATTACTATAAAAATCAAACTTTGATTAAATCACACATGTCAGATACCAAATTAAAGCTACACTTGTTGTGAATCCAGCCAACATGTCAGATTTCAAAAAGGCTTTTCGGCGAAAGCAAACGATCAAATCAAATCAAATGTATTTATATAGCCCTTCGCACATCAGCTGATATCTCAAAGTGCTGTACAGAAACCCAGCCTAAAACCCCAAACAGCAAGCAATGCAGGTGTAGAAGCACGGTGGCTAGGAAAAACTCCCTAGAAAGGCCAAAACCTAGGAAGAAACCTAGAGAGGAACCAGGCTATGTGGGGTGGCCAGTCCTCTTCTGGCTGTGCCGGGTGGAGATTATAACAAAACATGGTCAAGATGTTCAAATGTTCATAAATGACCAGCATGGTCGAATAATAATAAGGCAGAATAGTTGAAACTGGAGCAGCAGCACAGTCAGGTGGACTGGGGACAGCAAGGAGTCATCATGTCAGGTATTCCTGGGGCATGGTCCTAGGGCTCAGGTCCTCCGAGAGAGAGAAAGAAAGAGAGAATTAGAGAGAGCATATGTGGGATGGCCAGTCCTCTTCTGGCTGTGCCGGGTGGAGATTATAACAGAACATGGCCAAGATGTTCAAATGTTCATAAATGACCAGCATGGTCGAATAATAATAAGGCAGAACAGTTGAAACTGGAGCAGCAGCACAGCCAGGTGGACTGGGGACAGCAAGGAGTCATCATGTCAGGTAGTCCTGGGGCATGGTCCTAGGGCTCAGGTCCTCCGAGAGAGAGAAAGAGAGAAGGAGAGAATTAGAGAACGCACACTTAGATTCACACAGGACACCGAATAGGACAGGAGAAGTACTCCAGATATAACAAACTGACCCTAGCCCCCCGACACATAAACTACTGCAGCATAAATACTGGAGGCTGAGACAGGAGGGGTCAGGAGACACTGTGGCCCACTCCGAGGACACCTCCGGACAGGGCCAAACAGGAAGGATATAACCCCACCCACTTTGCCAAAGCACAGCCCCCACACCACTAGAGGGATATCTTCAACCACCAACTTACCATCCTGAGACAAGGCTGAGTATAGCCCACAAAGACCTCCGCCACGGCACAACCCAAGGGGGGGGGGGGGGGGCGCGCCAACCCAGACAGGATGACCACATCAGTGACTCAACCCACTCAGATGACGCACCCCCTCCAGGGACGGCATGAGAGAGCCCCAGTAAAGCCAGTGACTCAGCCCCTGTAATAGGGTTAGAGGCAGAGAATCCCAGTGGAAAGAGGGGAACCGGCCAGGCAGAGACAGCAAGGGCAGTTCGTTGCTCCAGAGCCTTTCCGTTCACCCTCCCACTCCTGGGCCAGACTACACTCAATCATATGACCCACTGAAGAGATGAGTCTTCAGTAGAGACTTAAAGGTTGAGACCGAGTTTGCGTCTCTGACATGGGTAGGCAGACCGTTCCATAAAAATGGAGCTCTATAGGAGAAAGCCCTGCCTCCAGCTGTTTGCTTAAAAATTCTAGGGACAATTAGGAGGCCTGCGTCTTGTGACCGTAGCGTACGTGTAGGTATGTACGGCAGGACCAAATCAGAGAGATAGGTAGGAGCAAGCCCATGTAATGCTTTGTAGGTTAGCAGTAAAACCTTGAAATCAGCCCTTGCTTTGACAGGAAGCCAGTGTAGAGAGGCTAGCACTGGAGTAATATGATCAAATTTTTTGGTTCTAGTCAGGATTCTAGCAGCCGTATTTAGCACTAACTGAAGTTTATTTAGTGCTTTATCCGGGTAGCCGGAAAGTAGAGCATTGCAGTAGTCTAACCTGGAAGTGACAAAAGCATGGATTAATTTTTATGCATCATTTTTGGACAGAAAGTTTCTGATTTTTGCAATGTTACGTAGATGGAAAAAAGCTGTCCTTGAAATGGTCTTGATATGTTCTTCAAAAGAGAGATCAGGGTCCAGAGTAACGCCGAGGTCCTTCACAGTTTTATTTGAGACGACTGTACAACCATTAAGATTAATTGTCAGATTCAACAGAAGATCTCTTTGTTTCTTGGGACCTAGAACAAGCATCTCTGTTTTGTCCGAGTTTAAAAGTAGAAAGTTTGCAGCCATCCACTTCCTTATGTCTGAAACACATTCTTCTAGCAAGGGCAATTTTGAGGCTTCACCATGTTTAATTGAAATGTACAGCTGTGTGTCATCCGCATAGCAGTGAAAATTAACATTATGTTTTCGAATAACATCCCCAAGAGGTAAAATATATAGTGAAAACAATAGTGGTCCTAAAACGGAACCTTGAGGAACACCGAAATTTACAGTTGATTTGTCAGAGGACAAACCATTCACAGAGACAAACTGATATCTTTCCGACAGATAAGATCTAAACCAGGCCAGAACTTGTCCGTGTAGACCAATTTGGGTTTCCAATCTCTCCAAAAGAATGTGGTGATCGATGGTATCAAAAGCAGCACTAAGGTCTAGGAGCACGAGGACAGATGCAGAGCCTCGGTCCGATGCCATTAAAATGTCATTTACCACCTTCACAAGTGCCGTCTCAGTGCTATGATGGGGTCTAAAACCAGACTGAAGCATTTCGTATACATTGTTTGTCTTCAGGAAGGCAGTGAGTTGTTGCGCAACAGCCTTTTCTAAAATTTTTGAGAGGAATGGAAGATTCGATATAGGCCAATAGTTTTTTATATTTTCTGGGTCAAGGTTTGGCTTTTTCAAGAGAGGCTTTATTACTGCCACTTTTAGTGAGTTTGGTACACATCCGGTGGATAGAGAGCCGTTTATTATGTTCAACATAGGAGGGCCAAGCACAGGAAGCAGCTCTTTCAGTAGTTTAGTTGGAATAGGGTCCAGTATGCAGCTTGAAGGTTTAGAGGCCATGATTATTTTCATCATTGTGTCAAGAGATATAGTACTAAAACACTTGAGCGTCTCTCTTGATCCTAGGTCCTGGCAGAGTTGTGCAGACTCAGGACAACTGAGCTTTGAAGGAATACGCAGATTTAAGGAGGAGTCCGTAATTTGCTTTCTAATAATCATAATCTTTTCCTCAAAGAAGTTCATGAATTTATCACTGCTAAAGTGAAAGTCATCCTCTCTTGGGGAATGCTGCTTTTTAGTTAGCTTTGCGACAGTATCAAAAAGGAATTTCGGATTGTTCTTATTTTCCTCAATTAAGTTAGAAAAATAGGATGATCGAGCAGCAGTAAGGGCTCTTCGGTACTGCACAGTACTGTCTTTCCAAGCTAATCGGAAGACTTCCAGTTTGGTGTGGCGCCATTTCCGTTCCAATTTTCTGGAAGCTTGCTTCAGAGCTCGGGTATTTTCTGTGTACCAGGGAGCTAGTTTCGTATGAGAAATGTTTTTAGTTTTTAGGGGTGCAACTGCATCTAGGGTATTGCGCAAGGTTAAGTTGAGTTCCTCAGTTAGGTGGTTAACTGATTTTTGTCCTCTGGCGTCCTTGGGTAGACAGAGGGAATCTGGAAGGACATCAAGGAATCTTTGTGTTGTCTGTGAATTTATAGCACGACTTTTGATGATCCTTGGTTGGGGTCTGAGCAGATTATTTGTTGCAATTGCAAACGTAATAAAATGGTGGTCCGATAGTCCAGGATTATGAGGAAAAACATTAAGATCCACAACATTTATTCCATGGGACAAAACTAGGTCCAGCGTATGACTGTGACAGTGAGTGGGTCCAGAGACATGTTGGACAAAACCCACTGAGTCGATGATGGCTCCGAAAGCCTTTTGGAGTGGGTCTGTGGACTTTTCCATGTGAATATTAAAGTCACCAAAGATTAGAATATTATCCGCTATGACTACAAGGTCCGATAGGAATTCAGGGAACTCAGTGAGGAACGCTGTATATGGCCCAGGAGGCCTGTAAACAGTAGCTATAAAAAGTGATTGAGTAGGCTGCATAGATTTCATGACTAGAAGCTCAAAAGACGAAAACGTCATTTTTTTTTTTTTTGTAAATTGAAATTTGCTATTGTAAATGTTAGCAACACCTCTGCCTTTGCGGGATGCACAGGGGATATGGTCACTAGTGTAGCCAGGAGGTGAGGCCTCATTTAACACAGTAAATTCATCAGGCTTAAGCCATGTTTCAGTCAGGCCAATCACATCAAGATTATGATCAGTGATTAGTTCATTGACTATAATTGCCTTTGAAGTAAGGGATCTAACATTAAGTAGCCCTATTTTGAGATGTGAGGTATCATGATCTCTTTCAATAATGACAGGAATGGAGGTGGTCTTTATCCTAGTGAGATTGCTAAGGCGAACACCGCCATGTTTAGTTTTGCCCAACCTAGGTCGAGGCACAGACACGGTCTCAATGGTGATAGCTGAGCTGACTACACTGACTGTGCTAGTGGCAGACTCCACTATGCTGGCAGGCTGGCTAACAGCCTATTTCATTGTGGAGCTAGAGGAGTTAGAGCCCTGTCTATGTTGGTAGATAAAATGAGAGCACCCCTCCAGCTAGGATGGAGTCCGTCACTCCTCAGCAGGTCAGGCTTGGTCCTGTTTGTGGGTGAGTCCCAGAAAGAGGGCCAATTATCTACAAATTCTATCTTTTGGGAGGGGCAGAAAACAGTTTTCAACCAGCGATTGCGTTGTGAGACTCTGCTGTAGAGCTCATCACTCCCCCTAACTGGGAGGGGGCCAGAGACAATTACTCGATGCCGACACATCTTTCTAGCTGATTTACACGCAGAAGCTATGTTGCGCTTGGTGATCTCTGACTGTTTCATCCTAACATCGTTGGTGCCGACGTGGATAACAATATCTCTATACTCTCTACACTCGCCAGTTTTAGCTTTAGCCAGCACCATCTTCAGATTAGCCTTAACGTCGGTAGCCCTGCCCCCCGGTAAACAGTGTATGATCGCTGGATGATTCGTTTTAAGTCTAATACTGCGGGTAATGGAGTCGCCAATGACTAGAGTTTTCAATTTGTCAGAGCTAATGGTGGGAAGCTTCGGCGTCTCAGACCCCGTAACGGGAGGAGTAGAGACCAGAGAAGACTCGGCCTCTGACTCCGACCCGCTGCTTAATGGGGAAAACCGGTTGAAAGTTTCTGTCGGCTGAATGAGCGACACCGGTTGAGCGTTCCTACAGCATTTCCTTCCAGAAACCGTGAGAAAGTTGTCCGGCTGCGGGGACTGTGCCAGGGGATTTATACTACTATCTGTACTTACTGGTGGCACAGACGCGGTTTCATCCTTTCCTACACTGAAATTACCCTTGCCTAGCGATTGCGTCTGAAGCTGGGCTTGTAGCACAGCCATCCTCGCCGTAAGGCGAGTACAGCGACTGCAATTTGAAGGCATCATGTTAATGTTACTACTTAGCTTCGGCTGTTGGAGGTCCTGACGAACCGTGTCCAGATAAAGCTAAATTCTAAAAATAATAAAAATAAAAATAATTCTGAATGGTTTGTCCTCAGGGTTTCGCCTGCTAAATAGGTTCTGTTATACTCACAGACATGATTCAAACAGTTTTAGAAACTTCAGAGTGTTTTCTATCCAAATCGACTAATAGTATGCATATCATATCTTCTGGAGATGAGTAGCAGGCAGTTGAATTTGGGCATGCATTTCATCGGGACGTGAAAATACTACCCCCTGTCACCAAGAAGTTAAACAACTTGGAAAATTCCAGAAAATTATGTCATGGCTTTAGAAGCTTCTGATAGGCTAATTGACATAATTTGAGTCAATTGGAGGTGTACCTGTGTACAATTTGGAGGTATACCTAGCAATTTCCAAACGCCTGAAGGTACCACGTTCATCTGTACAAACAATAGTACGCAAGTATAAACACCATGGGACCACGCAGCCGTCATACCGCTCAGGAAAGAGACGCATTCTGTGTCCTAGAGATGAATGTACTTTGGTGTGAAAAGTGCAAATCAATCCCAGAACAACAGCAAAGGACCTTGTGAAGATTTTCTTGTGAGGAAAAAGGTACAAAAGTATCTATATCTACAGTAAAACGAGTCCTATATCGATGTAACCTGAAAGGCCATTCAGCAAGGAAGAAGCCACTGCTCCAAAACCGCTATAAAAAAAGCCAGACTACGGTTTGCAACTGCACATGGGGACAAAGATTGTACTTTTTGGAGAAGTGTCTTCTGGTCTGATGAAACAAAAATATAACACTTTGGTCATAATGACCATCGTTATGTTTGGAGGAAAAGGGGGAGGCTTGCAAGCCGAAGAACACCATCTCAACTGTGAAGCACAGGGGTGGCAGCATTATGTCGTGGGGGTGCTTTGCTGCAGGAAGGGCTGGTGCACTTCACAAAATAAATGGCATCACGAGGGAGGAAAATTGTGGATATATTGAAGCAACATCTCAAGACGTCAGTCAGGAAGTTAAAGCTTGGTCGCATATGGGTCTTCCAAATGGACAATGACCCCAAGCATACTTCCAAAGTTGTGGCAAAATGGCTTAAAGACAACAAAGTAAAGTATTGGAGTGGCCATCACAAAGCCCTTACCTCAACCCTATAGAACATTTGTGGACAGAACTGAAAAATCGTGTACTAGCAAGGAGGCCTACAAACCTGACTCAGTTACACCAGCTCTGTCAGGAGGAATGGGCCAAAATTCACCCAATTTATTGTGGAAGGCTACCCGAAACATTTGACCCAAGTGAAACAATTTAAAGGCAATGCTACCAAATACTAATTTAGTGTATGTAAACTCCTGACCCACTGGGAATGTGATGAAAAAAATTATAGCTGAACTTAATAATTCTCTCTGCTATTATTCTGACATTTCACATTCTTAAAATAATGTGGTGATCCTAACTGACCTAAGACAGGGAATTTCTACTAGGATTAAATATCAGGTATTGTGAAAAACTGAGTTTAAATGTATTTGGCTAAGGTTTATGTAAACTTCAGACTTCAACTGTATATTTCACTGATCATCCCCAAAGCCAACACCTCCATTCGCCACCTTTCCTTTACAGTTCTCTGCTGCCAATGACTGGAACGAATTGCAAAAATCACTGCATTTTTGGAGTCTTATATCTCCCTCTCTAACTTTAGCGTCAGCTGTCAGAGCAGTTTACTGATTGCTGCAGCTGTACACAGCCCATCTGTAAATAGCCCATGCAACCAACTACCTACCTCATCCCCATATTTGTTTTTGTTTTTCTGCCCTTTTGCACATCAGTATTTCTACTTGCACATCCTCATCTGCACATATATCACTCCAGTGTCAATTGCTAAATTGTAATTTCTTTGCCACTACGGCCTATTTATCGCCTTACCTCCTTCCTTCATTTTCACACACTGTATACAGATTTTCCTATTGTGTTATTGGCTGTATGATTGTTTATCCCATGTGTAACTGTTGTTTATGTTGCACTGCTTTCTTTTTTCTACTGTGTCATTGATTTGTTTGTTATTGGCTTGTTTATTGTTTACTCCATGTGTAACTCTGTGTCACACTGCTTTGCTTTATCTTGGACAGGTCGCAGTAAATGAGAACTTATTCTCAACGAGCCTACCTGGTTATATAAAGGTGAAATAAAAAAAACATGACCATCTGCCTCATGCACACATTCATGTTTGTGTGCTTAGTGTTGTTTTCTATGGCAACTGTGGTATAAGCTGGATAAGCAGCTTAAACGCAACGGAATAAACGTTTCTGTTATTCTGGCAGAAGAGGTAGTGACTGTGTAGCCATAGCTAGTTGGCTAGCTAGCAGCGAGCAAGGGACAGGAACGTTGCCACTGAACATAGCAACAGAACATAAACTAATGACTGGTTCACGTCCGTAAATATACTAATGGAACAAACGACTGGGTCTAGTAACCAAGAGATGACAGAGTATGAATTTGCTTATAAAAATGTAAATTTTAACCCCCCCCCATAAAAAAAAATATTATCTTCCGATAAATGTGTGCTTTCATATCATTTTATTTGAGAACGATCTTCACGAACTCCACCATCCATATCCAAGGTAATGTACAGAACCGTTTATCCCTTACTTATTCTGCTGATAAATCATGTATGTTATAGGTGTGTTATTATGCTCTGTGTTCCTGTAACGATGTACGCTGAGAGTCGGGAAGCAAGTTCAGGGAGTGAGTGTTTTAAGCAACACACCGACATGAAAACCGAGTCAATAACACCTGAGGAAAGAACCAAGGGGAGAGACAGATACAGGGAAGATAATCAAGGAGGGGACCAGGTGAGTGACAGATATAGAGAAGATAATCAAGGAGGGGACCAGGTGAGTGACAGATATAGGGAAGATAATCAAGGAGGTGATGGGAGTCCAGGTGAGTGACAGATATAGGGAAGATAATCAAGGAGGTGATGGAGTCCAGGTGAGTGACAGATATAGGGAAGATAATCAAGGAGGTGATGGAGTCCAGGTGAGTGACAGATATAGGGAAGATAATCAAGGAGGTGATGGAGTCCAGGTGAGTGACAGATATAGGGAAGATAATCAAGGAGGTGATGGAGTCCAGGTGAGTGACATGAGGCGCAGGTGCGTGAGACGATGGTGACAGGTGTGTGGGATAATCAGAAGCCTGATGACCTAGAGGCCAGAGAGGGAGTATAGGTGACTGTTCTAAGAAAAGGGGAAGGGGGATACCTAACCAGTTATACAACTGAATGCCTTCAACTGAAATGTGTCTTATGCATTTAACCCAACCCCACTGAATCAGAGAGATGCGGGTGCTGCCTTAATCGACACCCACTTCTTCGGCTCTCGGGGAACAGTGGGTTAACTGGGGCTGAACGACAGATTTTTACCTTGTCAGCTCGGGGATTCGATCCAGCAACCTTTCGGTGACTGGCCCAACGCTCTGACCTAGTGGTTATGTTCTGTATGTTCTGTGTTCCAGGCGTGTTATGGGATTCTGAAGGTGCCAAAGGGAAGCTGGCTGTGTCGGACCTGTGACCTCGGTATCTCGCCAAAATGCCAACTCTGCCCCAAGAAGGGCGGGGCCATGAAACCCACTCGCAGCGGAACAAAGTGGGTTCACGTCAGCTGTGCCCTGTGGATCCCCGAGGTGATGAACCCTAACCTCTGACCCCCAAGTCTCTATGGTCTGTCCAATCATATGTCTTTGTCCAAGCCTATCCTGGTATGCGGTCTCATCAAGGAGGCTTGAAGTTATCAAGTGATAGTATCCTAGTGTTTCAATGATGGTTGCATAAAGGGGACTTTCACATTTTGGCAAGGAGTGTATTGTCTAATGATTATGTGTGTGTAGGTGAGCATTGGGAACCCAGAGAAGATGGAGCCGATCACCAACATGTCCCACATCCCTAGTAACAGATGGGCTCTGACCTGCTGTCTCTGTAAAGACCAGACTGGAGCCTGTATACAGGTACACACGGACACTGGAGCTATGTAGCTACTGCATTGACAAGGCTTTCTACCTGGTAGTTACCTCAACAATCCTCTCTCTCTGCATTCCCTCAGTGTTCAGCCGAGAGCTGGAGCTCTCTCTCTATTCCCTCAGTGTTCAGCCGAGAGCTGTAACTTTTTCTCTGTATTCATGGGTGTCTGGTTCGACTAAACTCTCCTTCGAGACTCACATTAAGCATCTCCAATCCAAAACTAATTCTAGAATCGGCTTTCTATTTCTCAACAAAGCCTCCTTCACTCATGCCGCCAAACTCACCCTAGTAAAACTGACTATCCTACCGATCCTCGACTTCGGCGATGTCATCTATAAAATAGCCTCCAACACTCTACTCAACAAACTGAATGCAGTCTATCACAGTGCCATCCGTTTTGTCACCAAATCACCTTATACCACCCACCACTGCGACCTGTATGCTCTAGTCGGCTGGCCCTCACTACATATTCGTCGCCAGACCCACTGGCTCCAGGTCATCTATAAACCTATGCTAGGTAAAGCTCCGCCTTATCTCAGTTCACTGGTCACGATAACGACACACACCCGTAGCACACGTTAGAGCAGGTGTATCTCACTGATCATCTCTAAAGCCAACACCTCATTTGGCCGTCTTTACTTCCAGTTCTCTGCTGCCAGTGACTGGAACGAATTGCAAAAATCGCTGAAGTTGGGAGACTTTTTTATTTCCCTCACCAACTTTCAACATCTGCTATCTGAGCAGCTAACCGATCGCTGCAGCTGTACATAGTCCATCGGTAAATTGCCCACCCAATCTATCTACTTCATCCCCATACTGTTTTTATTTTATTTACTTTTCTGCTCTTTTGCACACCAGTATCTCTACTTGCACATCATCATCTGCTCATTTATCACTCCAGTGTTAATCTGCTAAATTGTAACTATTCTCTCCTATGGCCTATTTATTGCCTACCTCCTCATGCCTTTGCACACACTGTATATAGACTGGCCTACCTGGTTAAATAAAGGTGAAATAAAATACATATTCCCTCAGTGTTAAGCTAAGAGCTCTAACTCTCTGTATCCCATCAGGGTTCAGCTAAGAGCTCTAACTCGCTGTATTCCCTCAGGGTTCAGCTAAGAGCTATACATTTCTTTATTCCCCCAGTGTTCAGCTAAAAGTGGTAACTCACTCTATTTATTCCCTCAGGGTTCAGCTAAGAGCTGTAACTTGCTCTCTGTATTCCCTCAGTGTTCAGCTAAGAGCTCAAACTCAGTGTTCAGCTGAGGGCTGTAGTAACTCTGTATTCCCACAGTGTTCAGCTAAGAGCTGTAACTTGCTCTCTGTATTCCCTCAGTGTTCACTAAGAGCTTTAACTCTGTATTCCCTCAGTGTTCAGCAAAGAGCTGTCGGACAGCGTTCCATGTGAGCTGTGCCTTACAGAGCAGCCTGGAGATGAACACCATCCTGACAGAGCAGGATGAGGTCAAGTTCAAATCCTTTTGCCCCAAACACTCTGGTCTGAAGGAAGGACAGGACGGAGAGGGGACCAGAGACAAGAAGTGGCGGAAGAGTGACAGAGTCAGAGGTGATGAAGTTCCACCCCCCGTCCCAGCCCCCCAGGAGGAGAGCAGGGTGAACCAGCAGGCGGTGAACCTGCGTCAGATCAAACTGCAGCAGCTGGAGGAGCAGTTTTACCAGTTTGTTAACGTTAAGGAGGTAGCCAATCACCTGCAGTTGCCCCAGGAAACAGTAGATTTCCTGTATCAGTACTGGAAGCTGAAGCGCCGAGCCAATCACAGCCAGCCGTTGCTGACCCCCCAGAAGGAGGAGGAGGAGAGTCTGGCTAGGAGAGAGCATGATGTCCTCCTCCACCGCCTACAGCTGTTCACTCACCTCCGCCAAGATCTGGAGAGGGTAGGTTCTACTTCCACTTCCCGTTGCCCTAGGGGAGGGGTCAGGGTGCCATATGTTCACAAGCCATGCCTCCCGGGCCAGCCACGCCCAGGCAGCCGGTGATGGCTTCTCAGCTGGACAGACAGAGGGACAGTACTACTCTACCAGACAGACAGACTGACAGTACTACTCTACTAGACAGACAGACTGACAATACTACTCTACTAGACAGGCTGACTGACAGTACTACTCTACTAGATTGGCTGACTGACAGTACTACTCTACTAGACTGACTGACTGACAGTACTACTCTACTAGACTGACTGACTGACAGTACTACTCTACTAGACTGACTGACTGACAGTACTACTCTACTAGACTGACTGACTGACAGTACTACTCTACTAGACTGGCTGACTGACAGTACTACTCTACTAGACAGACTGACAGTACTACTCTACTAGACTGGCTGACTGACAGTACTACTCTACTAGACTGGCTGACTGACAGTACTACTCTACTAGACAGACTGACAGTACTACTCTACTAGACTGACTGACTGACAGTACTACTCTACTAGACTGGCTGACTGACAGTACTACTCTACATGACTGACTGACAGTACTACTCTACTAGACAGGCTGACAGTACTACTCTACTAGACTGGCTGACTGACAGTACTACTCTACTAGACAGACTGACAGTACTACTCTACTAGACTGGCTGACTGACAGTACTACTCTACTAGACTGGCTGACTGACAGTACTACTCTACTAGACAGACTGACAGTACTACTCTACTAGACTGACTGACTGACAGTACTACTCTACTAGACTGGCTGACTGACAGTACTACTCTACATGACTGACTGACAGTACTACTCTACTAGACTGGCTGACTGACAGTACTACTCTACTAGACTGGCTGACTGACAGTACTACTCTACTAGACAGACTGACAGTACTACACTACTAGACAGACTGACAGTACTACTCTACTAGACAGACTGACAGTACTACTCTACATGACAGACTGACAGTACTACTCTACTAGACTGACTGACAGTACTACTCTACTAGACTGACTGACAGTACTACTCTACTAGACTGACTGACAGTACTACTCTACTAGACTGACTGACAGCACTACTCTACTAGACTGACTGACAGTACTACTCTACTAGACTGACTGACAGTATTACTCTACATGACAGACTGACAGTACTACTCTACTAGACAGTCTGACAGTACTACTCTACTAGACTGACTGACTGACAGTACTACTCTACTAGACTGACTGACTGACAGTACTACTCTACTAGACTGACTGACTGACAGTACTACTCTACTAGACTGACTGACAGTACTACTCTACTAGACAGACTGACAGTACTACTCTACTAGACAGGCTGACAGTACTACTCTACCATACTGACAGTACTACTAAATTGCGTGTCACCTGGTTCTGTTGCAGGCTCGTAACCTGACCTACATGGTGACGCGGAGGGAGAAGATAAAGAGGACTCTGTGGAGGATCCAGGAACAGATCTTTACTCATCAGGCCGAGCTGCTGGACCATGAGATCATCAACGGTACGTCACGGGTAGGATTAGGCTGGTTGTCACGGGTAGGATTAGGCTGGTTGTCACGGGTAGGATTAGGATGGTAGTCACGGGTAGGGTTAGGATGGTAGTCACGGGTAGGGTTAGGCTGGTTGTCACGGGTAGGGTTAGGCTGGTTGTCACGGGTAGGATTAGGCTGGTTGTCACGGGTAGGATTAGGCTGGTTGTCACGGGTAGGATTAGGGTGGTTGTCGTGGATAGGATTAGGCTGGTAGTCGTGGTTAGGATTAGGCTGGTTGTCACGGGTAGGCTAAGGCTGGTTGTCGTGGTTAGGATAAGGCTGGTTGTCGTGGTTAGGATAAGGCTGGTTGTCGTGGGTAGGATTAGGCTGGTAGTCGTGGGTAGGATTAGGCTGGTAGTAATGGTTAGGATTAGATTCTAAATGTGGTGGATGTCCTGTTCTGATTCTAAATGGGATGGGTGTCCTGTTCTGATTCTAAATGGGATGGCTGTTTTGATTCTAAATGAGATGGATGTTCTGATTCTAAAGGGGATGGATGTTCTGATTCTAAATGGGATGGATGTTCTGATTCTAAATGGGATGGATGTTCTGATTCTAAATGGGATGGGTGTTCTGATTCTAAATGAGATGGATGTTCTGATTCTAAATGGGATGGGTGTCCTGTTCTGATTCTAAATGGGATGGATGTTCTGATTCTAAATGGGATGGATGTTCTGATTCTAAATGGGATGGGTGTTCTGATTCTAAATGAGATGGATGTTCTGATTCTAAATGGGATGGGATGAGTGTCCTGTTCTGATTCTAAATGGGATGGGTGTCCTGTTCTGATTCTATATGGGATGGATGTCCTATTCTGATTCTAAATGGGGTGGATGTCCTGTTCTGATTCTAAATGGGGTGGATGTTCTGTTCTGATTCTAAATGGGATGGGTGTCCTGTTCTGATTCTAAATGGGATGGGTGTCCTGTTCTGATTCTAAATGGGATGGGTGTCCTGTTCTGGTTCTAAATGGGATGTGGTGGAGGTCCTGTTCTGGTTCTTAAAGGGATGTGGTGGAGGTCCTGTTCTGGTTCTAAATGGGATGGGGTGGAGGTCCTGTTCTGGTTCTAAATGGGATGGGGTGGGTGTCCTGTTCTGGTTCTAAATGGGATGGGTGTCCTGTTCTGATTCTAAATGGGATGGGTGTCCTGTTCTGGTTCTAAATGGGATGTGGTGGAGGTCCTGTTCTGGTTCTTAAAGGGATGTGGTGGAGGTCCTGTTCTGGTTCTAAATGGGATGTGGTGGAGGTCCTGTTCTGGTTCTTAAAGGGATGTGGTGGAGGTCCTGTTCTGGTTCTAAATGGGATGGGGTGGAGGTCCTGTTCTGGTTCTAAATGGGATGGGGTGGGTGTCCTGTTTTGATTCTAAATGGGATGGGGTGGGTGTCCTGTTTTGATTCTAAATGGGATGGGGTGGGTGTCCTGTTTTGATTCTAAATGGGATGGGGTGGGTGTCCTGTTCTGATTCTAAATGGGATGGGGTGGGTGTCCTGTTCTGATTCTAAATGGGATGGGTGTCCTGTTCTGATTCTAAATGGGATGGGGTGGGTGTCCTGTTCTGATTCTAAATGGGATGGGATGGGTGTCCTGTTCTGATTCTAAATGGGATGGGATGGGTGTCCTGTTCTGATTCTAAATGGGATGGGTGTCCTGTTCTGATTCTAAATGGGATGGGTGTCCTGTTCTGATTCTAAATGGGATGGGTGTCCTGTTCTGATTCTAAATGGGATGGGTGTCCTGTTCTGATTCTAAATGGGATGGGTGTCCTGTTCTGATTCTTAAAGGGATGTGGTGGAGGTCCTGTTCTGGTTCTAAATGGGATGTGGTGGAGGTCCTGTTCTGGTTCTTAAAGGGATGTGGTGGAGGTCCTGTTCTGGTTCTAAATGCTATGGGGTGGAGGTCCTGTTCTGGTTCTAAATGGGATGGGGTGGGTGTCCTGTTTTGATTCTAAATGGGATGGGGTGGGTGTCCTGTTCTGATTCTAAATGGGATGGGGTGGGTGTCCTGTTCTGATTCTAAATGGGATGGGTGTCCTGTTCTGATTCTAAATGGGATGGGGTGGGTGTCCTGTTCTGATTCTAAATGGGATGGGATGGGTGTCCTGTTCTGATTCTAAATGGGATGGGATGGGTGTCCTGTTCTGATTCTAAATGGGATGGGTGTCCTGTTCTGATTCTAAATGGGATGGGTGTCCTGTTCTGATTCTAAATGGGATGGGTGTCCTGTTCTGATTCTAAATGGGATGGGTGTCCTGTTCTGATTCTAAATGGGATGGGTGTCCTGTTCTGATTCTAAATGGGATGGGTGTCCTGTTCTGATTCTAAACGGGATGGGTGTCCTGTTCTGATTCTAAACGGGATGGGTGTCCTGTTCTGATTCTAAACGGGATGGGTGTCCTGTTCTGATTCTAAACGGGATGGGTGTCCTGTTCTGATTCTAAACGGGGTGGGTGTCTTGTTCTGATTCTAAACGGGGTGGATGTCTTGTTCTGATTCTAAACGGGGTGGATGTCTTGTTCTGATTCTAAACAGGATGGATGTCCTGTTCTGATTCTAAACGGGATGGATGTCCTGTTCTGATTCTAAACGGGATGGATGTCCTGTTCTGATTCTAAACGGGATGGATGTCCTGTTCTGATTCTAAACGGGATGGATGTCCTGTTCTGATTCTAAACGGGATGGATGTCCTGTTCTGATTCTAAACGGGATGGATGTCCTGTTCTGATTCTAAACGGGATGGATGTCCTGTTCTGATTCTAAACGGGATGGATGTCCTGTTCTGATTCTAAACGGGATGGATGTCCTGTTCTGATTCTAAACGGGATGGATGTCCTGTTCTGATTCTAAACGGGATGGGGTGGGTGTCCTGTTCTGATTCTAAATGTGATGGGGTGGGTGTCCTGTTCTGATTCTAAATGGGATGGGGTGGGTGTCCTGTTCTGATTCTAAATGGGATGGGATGGGTGTTCTGATTCTAAATGGGGTGGGTGTCCTGTTCTGATTCTAAATGGGATGGATGTTCTGATTCTAAATGGGATGGATGTTCTGATTCTAAATGGGATGGGTGTCCTGATTCTAAATGGGATGGGTGTCCTGTTCTGATTCTAAATGTGATGGGGTGGGTGTCCTGTTCTGATTCTAAATGGGATGGGGTGGGTGTCCTGTTCTGATTCTAAATGGGATGGGATGGGTGTTCTGATTCTAAATGGGGTGGGTGTCCTGTTCTGATTCTAAATGGGATGGATGTTCTGATTCTAAATGGGATGGATGTTCTGATTCTAAATGGGATGGGTGTCCTGATTCTAAATGGGATGGGTGTCCTGTTCTGATTCTAAATGGGATGGATGTTCTGATTGTAAATGGGATGGATGTTCTGATTCTAAATGGGATGGATGTTCTGATTCTAAATGGGATGGGTGTCCTGTTCTGATTCTAAATGGGATGGATGTTCTGATTGTAAATGGGATGGATGTTCTGATTCTAAATGGGATGGATGTTCTGATTCTAAATGGGATGGATGTTCTGATTCTAAATGGGATGGATGTCCTGATTTCTAAATGGGATGGATGTCCTGTTTTGATTCTAAATGGGGTGGATGTCCTGTTCTGATTCTAAATGGGATGGGGTGGGTGTCCTGTTCTGATTCTAAATGGGATGGGATGGGTGTTCTGATTCTAAATGGGGTGGGTGTCCTGTTCTGATTCTAAATGGGATGGATGTTCTGATTCTAAATGGGATGGATGTTCTGATTCTAAATGGGATGGGTGTCCTGATTCTAAATGGGATGGGTGTCCTGTTCTGATTCTAAACGGGATGGATGTCCTGTTCTGATTCTAAACGGGATGGATGTCCTGTTCTGATTCTAAACGGGATGGATGTCCTGTTCTGATTCTAAACGGGATGGATGTCCTGTTCTGATTCTAAACGGGATGGATGTCCTGTTCTGATTCTAAACGGGATGGATGTCCTGTTCTGATTCTAAACGGGATGGATGTCCTGTTCTGATTCTAAACGGGATGGATGTCCTGTTCTGATTCTAAACGGGATGGATGTCCTGTTCTGATTCTAAACGGGATGGATGTCCTGTTCTGATTCTAAATGTGATGGGGTGGGTGTCCTGTTCTGATTCTAAATGGGATGGGGTGGGTGTCCTGTTCTGATTCTAAATGGGATGGGATGGGTGTTCTGATTCTAAATGGGGTGGGTGTCCTGTTCTGATTCTAAATGGGATGGATGTTCTGATTCTAAATGGGATGGATGTTCTGATTCTAAATGGGATGGGTGTCCTGATTCTAAATGGGATGGGTGTCCTGTTCTGATTCTAAATGGGATGGATGTTCTGATTGTAAATGGGATGGATGTTCTGATTCTAAATGGGATGGATGTTCTGATTCTAAATGGGATGGGTGTCCTGTTCTGATTCTAAATGGGATGGATGTTCTGATTGTAAATGGGATGGATGTTCTGATTCTAAATGGGATGGATGTTCTGATTCTAAATGGGATGGATGTTCTGATTCTAAATGGGATGGATGTCCTGATTTCTAAATGGGATGGATGTCCTGTTTTGATTCTAAATGGGGTGGGTGTCCTGTTCTGATTCTAAATGGGATGGGGTGGGTGTCCTGTTCTGATTCTAAATGGGATGGGGTGGGTGTCCTGTTCTGATTCTAAATGGGATGGGATGGGTGTTCTGATTCTAAATGGGGTGGGTGTCCTGTTCTGATTCTAAATGGGATGGATGTTCTGATTCTAAATGGGATGGATGTTCTGATTCTAAATGGGATGGGTGTCCTGATTCTAAATGGGATGGGTGTCCTGTTCTGATTCTAAATGGGATGGATGTTCTGATTGTAAATGGGATGGATGTTCTGATTCTAAATGGGATGGATGTTCTGATTCTAAATGGGATGGGTGTCCTGTTCTGATTCTAAATGGGATGGATGTTCTGATTGTAAATGGGATGGATGTTCTGATTCTAAATGGGATGGATGTTCTGATTCTAAATGGGATGGATGTTCTGATTCTAAATGGGATGGATGTCCTGATTTCTAAATGGGATGGATGTCCTGTTTTGATTCTAAATGGGGTGGATGTCCTGTTTTGATTCTAAATGGGGTGGGTGTCCTGTTCTGATTCTAAATGGGATGGGGTGGGTGTCCTGTTCTGATTCTAAATGGGATGGGATGGGTGTTCTGATTCTAAATGGGGTGGGTGTCCTGTTCTGATTCTAAATGGGATGGATGTTCTGATTCTAAATGGGATGGATGTTCTGATTCTAAATGGGATGGGTGTCCTGATTCTAAATGGGATGGGTGTCCTGTTCTGATTCTAAACGGGATGGATGTCCTGTTCTGATTCTAAACGGGATGGATGTCCTGTTCTGATTCTAAACGGGATGGATGTCCTGTTCTGATTCTAAACGGGATGGATGTCCTGTTCTGATTCTAAACGGGATGGATGTCCTGTTCTGATTCTAAACGGGATGGATGTCCTGTTCTGATTCTAAACGGGATGGATGTCCTGTTCTGATTCTAAACGGGATGGATGTCCTGTTCTGATTCTAAACGGGATGGATGTCCTGTTCTGATTCTAAACGGGATGGGGTGGGTGTCCTGTTCTGATTCTAAATGTGATGGGGTGGGTGTCCTGTTCTGATTCTAAATGGGATGGGGTGGGTGTCCTGTTCTGATTCTAAATGGGATGGGATGGGTGTTCTGATTCTAAATGGGGTGGGTGTCCTGTTCTGATTCTAAATGGGATGGATGTTCTGATTCTAAATGGGATGGATGTTCTGATTCTAAATGGGATGGGTGTCCTGATTCTAAATGGGATGGGTGTCCTGTTCTGATTCTAAATGTGATGGGGTGGGTGTCCTGTTCTGATTCTAAATGGGATGGGGTGGGTGTCCTGTTCTGATTCTAAATGGGATGGGATGGGTGTTCTGATTCTAAATGGGGTGGGTGTCCTGTTCTGATTCTAAATGGGATGGATGTTCTGATTCTAAATGGGATGGATGTTCTGATTCTAAATGGGATGGGTGTCCTGATTCTAAATGGGATGGGTGTCCTGTTCTGATTCTAAATGGGATGGGATGGGTGTTCTGATTCTAAATGGGGTGGGTGTCCTGTTCTGATTCTAAATGGGATGGATGTTCTGATTCTAAATGGGATGGATGTTCTGATTGTAAATGGGATGGATGTTCTGATTCTAAATGGGATGGATGTTCTGATTCTAAATGGGATGGGTGTCCTGTTCTGATTCTAAATGGGATGGATGTTCTGATTGTAAATGGGATGGATGTTCTGATTCTAAATGGGATGGATGTTCTGATTCTAAATGGGATGGATGTTCTGATTCTAAATGGGATGGATGTCCTGATTTCTAAATGGGATGGATGTCCTGTTTTGATTCTAAATGGGGTGGATGTCCTGTTTTGATTCTAAATGGGGTGGGTGTCCTGTTCTGATTCTAAATGGGATGGGGTGGGTGTCCTGTTCTGATTCTAAATGGGATGGGGTGGGTGTCCTGTTCTGATTCTAAATGGGATGGGATGGGTGTTCTGATTCTAAATGGGGTGGGTGTCCTGTTCTGATTCTAAATGGGATGGATGTTCTGATTCTAAATGGGATGGATGTTCTGATTCTAAATGGGATGGGTGTCCTGATTCTAAATGGGATGGGTGTCCTGTTCTGATTCTAAATGGGATGGATGTTCTGATTGTAAATGGGATGGATGTTCTGATTCTAAATGGGATGGATGTTCTGATTCTAAATGGGATGGGTGTCCTGTTCTGATTCTAAATGGGATGGATGTTCTGATTGTAAATGGGATGGATGTTCTGATTCTAAATGGGATGGATGTTCTGATTCTAAATGGGATGGATGTTCTGATTCTAAATGGGATGGATGTCCTGATTTCTAAATGGGATGGATGTCCTGTTTTGATTCTAAATGGGGTGGATGTCCTGTTTTGATTCTAAATGGGGTGGGTGTCCTGTTCTGATTCTAAATGGGATGGGGTTGGTGTCCTGTTCTGATTCTAAATGGGATGGGATGGGTGTTCTGATTCTAAATGGGGTGGGTGTCCTGTTCTGATTCTAAATGGGATGGATGTTCTGATTCTAAATGGGATGGATGTTCTGATTCTAAATGGGATGGGTGTCCTGATTCTAAATGGGATGGGTGTCCTGTTCTGATTCTAAACGGGATGGATGTCCTGTTCTGATTCTAAACGGGATGGATGTCCTGTTCTGATTCTAAACTGGATGGATGTCCTGTTCTGATTCTAAACGGGATGGATGTCCTGTTCTGATTCTAAACGGGATGGATGTCCTGTTCTGATTCTAAACGGGATGGATGTCCTGTTCTGATTCTAAACGGGATGGATGTCCTGTTCTGATTCTAAACGGGATGGATGTCCTGTTCTGATTCTAAACGGGATGGGGTGGGTGTCCTGTTCTGATTCTAAATGTGATGGGGTGGGTGTCCTGTTCTGATTCTAAATGGGATGGGGTGGGTGTCCTGTTCTGATTCTAAATGGGATGGGATGGGTGTTCTGATTCTAAATGGGGTGGGTGTCCTGTTCTGATTCTAAATGGGATGGATGTTCTGATTCTAAATGGGATGGATGTTCTGATTCTAAATGGGATGGGTGTCCTGATTCTAAATGGGATGGGTGTCCTGTTCTGATTCTAAATGGGATGGATGTTCTGATTGTAAATGGGATGGATGTTCTGATTCTAAATGGGATGGATGTTCTGATTCTAAATGGGATGGGTGTCCTGTTCTGATTGTAAATGGGATGGATGTTCTGATTGTAAATGGGATGGATGTTCTGATTCTAAATGGGATGGATGTTCTGATTCTAAATGGGATGGATGTTCTGATTCTAAATGGGATGGATGTCCTGATTTCTAAATGGGATGGATGTCCTGTTTTGATTCTAAATGGGGTGGATGTCCTGTTTTGATTCTAAATGGGGTGGGTGTCCTGTTCTGATTCTAAATGGGATGGGGTGGGTGTCCTGTTCTGATTCTAAATGGGATGGGATGGGTGTTCTGATTCTAAATGGGGTGGGTGTCCTGTTCTGATTCTAAATGGGATGGATGTTCTGATTCTAAATGGGATGGATGTTCTGATTCTAAATGGGATGGGTGTCCTGATTCTAAATGGGATGGGTGTCCTGTTCTGATTCTAAATGGGATGGATGTTCTGATTGTAAATGGGATGGATGTTCTGATTCTAAATGGGATGGATGTTCTGATTGTAAATGGGATGGGTGTCCTGTTCTGATTCTAAATGGGATGGATGTTCTGATTGTAAATGGGATGGATGTTCTGATTCTAAATGGGATGGATGTCCTGATTCTAAATGGGATGGATGTCCTGTTTTGATTCTAAATGGGGTGGATGTCCTGTTTTGATTCTAAATGGGGTGGATGTCCTGTTTTGATTCTAAATGGGGAGGATGTTCTGTTCTGATTCTAAATGGGGTGGATGTTCTGTTCTGATTCTAAATGAGATGGATGTTCTGATTCTAATTGGGATGGATGTTCTGATTCTAAATGGGATTTATGTTCTGATTCTAGCATAGTTAGCATAGTGTATTTGCACACACCACAATACTATATAACTGCAGCTGTCACTGAGTGCAGTGTCCATGCGGAAACACGTGATTGGGTTAGGTTAAGGTCAGTGTCATGCGGAAACACATAATTGGTTAAGGTCAGTGTCTATGTGGAAACACGTGATTGGGTTAGGTTAGTGTCCATGCGGAAACCAGTGCACTTAAAGAGGGCAGTGAATGGAGATGTGATTAAAGGTGTAGAAAATGTAATGCGTTAATTTTGACAGCCCTAATTGTAACACACATGTTCCAAACTTTCAAGACTCAACATATGCAAGAACATTCATATCGACCACACGGTGGCGCTATAACAGGCACATGTTTATCTCTTGATCTGTTTGACTCAGTGATGAAATTTGACACACATGCTCAGAGATATGAGTCTAGCTAACCCACGCAATATCTTAGACACGTTTGGCCCGATTTTGGATGAATGATGCATCTTGCTATGGAGATACAGCATTTTAAAATCACACTGATTGGCCCAAGGGGGGGGGTGTTGCATCATTCATGGGGATGACTTGTTTACTGTGTCCTTGTTGGATATTAATGTTCCTGATGTTTAAATGTGGAAGATTTCCCTCTTTAGGCAGAGCAGTGTAATGTCCAGTTGAACCTGTGCTAACCCTGTGTTGTCTTCATCAGGGTGTCTGAACGACAGTGTGCGTCTCAGTGTGGTTTCGGCCCCAGTGGCGGTGTTGGGGTACAGTGGCCTGAAGACCCAGAGGAGAGACCGAGGGAGGGGAGGGCACCGGAGAGGAGGCCTACATCTACTACACAGTCTGACTGAGGGGGGTAGAGGACAGACAGACAACTCCAGCAAACTGAAGACAGAAAGTAGCAGACCCAGAATAGAGGGTAGGAGGAGCCTGAGGAAGGAGGCCCCAGATCCTGAGCAGCAGCAGAAGAGCAGCAGCAGGAGGAGAGAGGAGGACCAGGGAAGGGTGGAGAGGAGGAGGAGAGGAGAGAAGGAACAGAGGACAGGGGAGGAGGACCATGGAACAGAGAAAAGCTCTCCAATCAAAGCCAAAACCAGACTGGGGTCAAAGGCCAGTGAGAAACCAGCCAGTAGGGTCAGTGATATGACTGATGCTAAACCAGCCAATAGAATGAGTGAAGCTAGGGTTAGGTTAACTAGGATCAAGGTTCATCATGTGACTGAGGCTAGGGTCAGGTTAACGAGGGTTAGGGTTACTGATCATGTGACTGAAGTGAAGGGAAGGAAGGTGAGGCTCAGCGGAACATACAGCCAATCTGATCCCAGAGACACCAATGTATCCATGACAACCAAACACAATAGTTGGTTGGCCAGTGGGCCTGGTGGCAGCCATCTTAAGAACTGGGGTAAGTTCAGAATCCCGAAGAGGAGCGAGAGGCCAGAGGAGCCATCAAACCCCAACCCCCCACAGCACAGACCTCTTAACCCCAACCCCCCACAGCGCAGACCTCCTAACCCCAACCCCCCACAGCGTAGACCTCCCAACCCCCCACAGCGCAGGCCACTGCATAGTGAGCCGTCGTACCCCAGGAGACGACTCCGTACAGAGAGCGATGGGTACTCCTCTAACTCTGAAACTCCACCCAGTGGGCTGGACATGAAGGCATGTCTGAAGAGATGCCACGCCCACCAGCTGAGGGGTGGGGCCTATGGCTCTGACATCATCCACCAAGGGGTTCTAGCCTCCTGATGACATCATCCTGCTGAGATGCAACACTTGAAACAAACAGCACCATGTTTATAGAAAATGAAGCTAGCCCAAGGTTGCTTTTTATAATCAAATTTACAGAACTGATATTTATTTTATCATTTGTAAGGTTGTATATATTTTAAATTCTGTTATCAATAAAAAGTGAAGATTATTTTTCAGTGAATGTATTATGACATGCTCATAGCCTCAACAAAATCACACCTGACAACTGTTTTTTGTTGAAGCATAAGCCATGTATTTAATTTGTAGTTTGGAAATCACATTATAGCACTTGCAATGAAAGAATGGTCAAGCATTAATGATTAGTTGGAAATTTAACCTGAAACCATACAATGAGTCAGAATAATATTTCTAGAAACCCTTGAACCAACAGGGGCTGATGCTGTGGAGGTGTTGAACTAGACATTGTCAGGAAGGTAAGTGTTAGATGGTGGGATCGACGTTTAAAGGTAATTTCTGATTGAGTGGACAAATGCTGCCTCCACTAACACAGGAACACTGACCTTCAGCGATACGGTTTGAATAGAACTCCATGAGCAGGGCGGGTCTAAGGCAAAACGGCCCAGAGCTTACCACTTCCCTTGTCTGTGACGATCTTTATTAGTGTTTGCACTAAGACAGGATAGGATGGCTGGGCTTGGAGAAAAATATTTTGTACCATTGATGGCTGCATCATTGTTATGCAAATGACCAGTTATGTCTTAAATAAATTCACTCTTGAAACACCTCAACCTGTCCAGGAAACACATTAAGGGATCTAGAATCAGCTGTCATTAAACAATGTGTAAATGTTCCAGACTTTTCTTCAGCAGATCGTGGACCACAAACTGGACAAAAAGTTAACAAAAATTAGAGTGTACTGAACTAACTTCAATAAAGTCCTCTTTATTCCGGTATTAAAGCCACAGGTACATATAGAGGTCAGCAGCGACGTGATGGAGTTTCAGCTCTGAACAGGTGGGCATCACATTACTCGAATGAAAACAATATGCAGTACTTGCCTATAGTAAACGTAAGTCAAGACTTATCGACAGTGCCTTACGATATTACTTCAGATAAAAACAGTTTCAACCTGGTACTAACAATATTCCAGTATTTTCATTTTGGTCTTTCATATACACACACACACACACACACATATATATATATATACACACACAAGCACTATTGGGGAGAGGAATGATGAGACTAATGCTGTATCTGTCTGAGGTGCCATGTTGTCTCTGCCGTCTTTGTGCTTTCTACCACAGTGCAGACGAGTTACAGACAAACACAACAGGTACAAGCTGAGTGGAATCACCCGATTGGTTGAATGAGCTGTTGAGAAAATCCCTGATGAGAGAGACATACATACAGTGCTGTCAGTCATATTGAAAACATTATGGAGTTGGGTCATGTTCTGCTGCAGGTCAGCGTCTCCCAGTCTCTAGACCCGAACCTTCAGGCCTCTCTTGGAGCGTTTAGAGGCACCTGATCAGTCAGTCCGCTCCAGGTCAGGGGTCATCGTGCTCCTGGCAGCAGAGTTGTCCGGTGTGGAGCCAGGGCCGTAGCACCCCCTCCTGGTGGTTCTTGCAGAATGAGTTGGGGCACAGCTGGCAGAAGGCCTCAGATGGCTTCCCACACACGTCACAGTGGTGCCACGGGCAGTCCCAGCGCCCTGAAATATAAACAACAAAAATATAAAATGCAACATGTAGTGTTGTTTCATGAGCTGAAATATATAAAATAATCCCTGAAATGTTATATTCAAATAGCTTATTTCTCCTTTGCCAAGATAATCCATCCACCTGACAGGTGTGGCATATCATGATCATTACACTTGTGCTGGGGACAATAAAAGGTCACAAATAGTGCTGAGGAGTATTTATGTCTGTAATAAAGCCATTTTGTGGGTAAAAACTGATTGGCTGGGCGGACCTTTCACCCAACTGGGTAGGTCTATGCCCACCCATGGCTGCTCTCCTGCCCAGTCATGTGAAATCTATAGATTAGAGCCCAATGAATTTATTTCAACTGACTGATTTGCTTCTATGAACTGTAACTCAGTAAAATCGTTGGATTTATATTTTTGTTCAGCATATACACTACCGCTCAAAAGTTTGGGGTCACTTAGAAATGTCCTTGTTTTTTAAAATAATATTGATTGATCAGAAATACAGTGTAGACATTGTTAATGTTGTAAATGACTTGTAGCTGGAAACTGCAGATTTTTAATAGAATATGTACAGAGGCACATTATCAGCAACCATCACTCCTGTTTTCCAATGGCACGTTGTGTTAGCCTTTTAAAATGATAAACTTGAATTAGCTAATTGATCATAAGAAAACCCTTTTGCAATTATGTTAGCACAGCTGAAAACTGTTATCCTGATTAAAGATGCCAGAAACAAAGAACTTTCTTCTTGTTCTGAGAAAGGAAGGCTATTCCATGTGAGAAATTGCCAAGAAACTGAAGATCTTGTACAACGCCTGGCTTCTACTCCCTTCACAGAACGGCACAAACTCTAACCAGAATAGAAAGAGTGGGAGGCCCCGGTGCACAAATGAGCAGGACAAGTACATTAGTGTGTCTAATTTGAGAAACAGACACCTCAAGTCCTCAACTGGCAGCTTCGCAAAACACCAGTCGTCGCGTCAACAGTGAAGAGGCGACTCCGGGATTCTGTCCTTCTAGGCAGAGTTGCAAAGAAAAAGCCATATCTCAGACTGGCCTATAAAAAGAAAATATTAAGATGGGCAAAATAACACAGACACTGGACAGAGGAACTCTGCCTAGAAGGCCAGCATCCCAGAGTCGCCTCTTCACTGTTGACGTTGAGACTGGTGTTTTGTGGGTACTATTTAATGAAGCTGCCAGTTAAGGACTTGTGAGGCGTCTGTTTCTCAAACTAGACACAAATGTACTTGTCCTCTTGCTCATTTGTGCACCGGGGCCTCCCACTCTCTTTTCTGGTTAGAGACAGTTTGCGCTGTTCTGTGAAGGGAGTAGTACGCCGCGTTTCTCATAACAAGAATAGTGACGAGTTTCAGATTAAAGTTATTTGTTTCTGGCCATTTTGAGCCTGTAATCAGACCCACAAATGCTGATGCTCCAAATACTCAAATTGTCTAAAGAAGGCCAGTTTTATTGCTTCTTTAAATCAGTACAGTTTTCAGCTGTGGTAACATAATTGCAAAAGGGTTTTCTAATGATCAATGGGCCTCTACGCATATGTAGATATTTAATTAAAAACAAATCTGCCGTTTCCAGCTACAATAGTCATTTACAACATCTACACTGTATTTCTGATCAATTTGTTATTTTAAATTGACAAAAAATTGTGCTTTTCTTTCAGAAACAAGGACATTTCTAAGTGACCAGTATTACAATCGGAAAGTATTCAGACCTTGACACTGTTACGTTACAGCCTTATTCTGAAATGGATGAAAAAACAGTTCCTCAATCTACTACACACAATACCCCATAATGACATCACAATACCCCATAATGACAAAGCAAAAACAAGTAGACATTTTTTCAAATATATTAAAAATAAACTGAAATATCTATTTACAAATATTCAGACCCTTTACTCAGTACTTTGTTGAAGTACCTTTGGCAGAGATTAGAGCCTGGACTCTTGATGCTACAAGCTTGGCACACCTGTATTTGAGGAGTTTCTCCCATTCTTCTCTGCAGATGCTCTGTCAGGTTGGATGGGGAGTGTTGGTGCACAGCTATTTTCAGGTCTCTCCAGAGATGTTCGATCGGGTTCAAGTCTGGGCTCTGACTGGGCCACTCAAGTTTATTCAGAGACTTGTCCCGAAGCCACTCCTGCATTGTTTTGGCTGTGTGCTTAGGGTTGTTGTCCTGTTGGTAGGTAAACCTTCTCTCTGGAGCAGGCTTTCATCAAGAATCTCTGTACTTTGTTCCGTTCATCTTTCCTTCAAATCCTGACTAGTCTCCCAGTCCATGCTACTGAAAACCATCCCCACAGCATGATGCTACCACCACCACCACCATGCTTCACCGTAGGGATGGTGCCAGGTTTCCTCCAGACGTGACGCTTGGCATTCAGGCCAAAGAGTTCAATCTTGGTTTCATCAGACCAGAGAATCTTGTTTCTGATGGTCAGAGTCCTTTAGGTGTCAACACTTATTCTACAACGTAGAAAATAGTAAAAATACAGAAAAACCCTGGAATAAGTAGGTGTTCAAACTTTTGATTGGTACTGTACACAGTCCCAGCGCCCTGAAATATAATATACACATAACATTAGAATATCCATCTATCCAGAGTTAGAAGTTTGGGTCTACCGAAGGGTCTCTTGGTTCGATCCAGGCAGGAGAGGTGGAAGGCCTTGGTGCAGCTCTTCTTGTCACACAGAACCAGCTGCCCTCCGTCTCCACAGCGGAAACACTCGTCCTCAGACTCCTTCCCCTCGTTCCGCGTCCGACGCTTCTTCACTTTCTTCTTGGCTTTCTTCCCCTTGGGCTCCGCGGCCTGGAAACCGGAGGCCTGGACAGGACACAACAGTCAGAGGTCTGGACAGGACACAACAGTCAGAGGCCTGGACAGGACACAACAGTCAGAGGCCTGGACAGGACACAACAGTCAGTCAGTCAGAGGTCTGGACAGGACACAACAGTCAGTCAGTCAGAGGTCTGGACAGGACACAACAGTCAGTCAGTCAGAGGTCTGGACAGGACACAACAGTCAGTCAGTCAGAGGTCTGGACAGGACACAACAGCCAGTCAGTCAGAGGTCTGGACAGGAAACAACAGTCAGAGGTCTGGACAGGACACAAGTCAGTCAGTCAGTCAGAGGCCTGGACAGGAAACAACAGTCAGAGGTCTGGACAGGACACAACAGTCAGTCAGTCAGAGGCCTGGACAGGACACAACAGTCAGTCAGTCAGAGGCCTGGACAGGACACAACAGTCAGTCAGTCAGAGGCCTGAACAGGACACAACAGTCAGAGGTCTGGACAGGACACAACAGTCAGTCAGTCAGTCAGAGGCCTGGACAGGACACAACAGTCAGTCAGTCAGAGGCCTGGACAGGACACAACAGTCAGTCAGTCAGAGGCCTGGACAGGACACAAGTCAGTCAGTCAGTCAGAGGCCTGGACAGGACACAACACAGTCAGTCAGTCAGAGGCCTGGACAGGAAACAACAGTCAGTCAGTCAGAGGCCTGGACAGGACACAACACAGTCAGTCAGTCAGAGGTCTGGACAGGACACAACAGTCAGTCAGTCAGAGGCCTGGACAGGAAACAACAGTCAGTCAGTCAGAGGTCTGGACAGGACACAACAGTCAGTCAGTCAGAGGCCTGGACAGGACACAACAGTCAGTCAGTCAGAGGCCTGGACAGGACACAACAGTCAGTCAGTCTGGACAGGACACAACAGTCTGTCAGTCAGAGGCCTGGACAGGACACAACAGTCAATCAGTCAGAGGCCTGGACAGGACACAACAGTCTGTCAGTCAGAGGTCTGGACAGGACACAACAGTCAGAGGTCTGGACAGGAAACAACAGTCAGTCAGTCAGAGGCCTGGACAGGACACAACAGTCAATCAGTCAGAGGTCTGGACAGGAAACAACAGTCAGTCAGTCAGAGGCCTGGACAGGACACAACAGTCTGTCAGTCAGAGGCCTGGACAGGACACAACAGTCAATCAGTCAGAGGCCTGGACAGGACACAACAGT
Source organism: Oncorhynchus mykiss (assembly GCF_013265735.2). Taxonomy (NCBI): domain Eukaryota; kingdom Metazoa; phylum Chordata; class Actinopteri; order Salmoniformes; family Salmonidae; genus Oncorhynchus; species Oncorhynchus mykiss. The sequence goes on from NC_048583.1 coordinate 67,093,114, forward strand.
CAGAGGTCTGGACAGGAAACAACAGTCAGTCAGTCAGAGGCCTGGACAGGACACAACAGTCTGTCAGTCAGAGGCCTGGACAGGACACAACAGTCTGTCAGTCAGAGGCCTGGACAGGACACAACAGTCTGTCAGTCAGAGGTCTGGACAGGACACAACAGTCTGTCAGTCAGAGGCCTGGACAGGACACAACAGTCTGTCAGTCAGAGGTCTGGACAGGACACAACAGTCTGTCAGTCAGAGGTCTGGACAGGACACAACAGTCAGAGGCCTGGACAGGACACAACAGTCTGTCAGTCAGAGGTCTGGACAGGACACAACAGTCTGTCAGTCAGAGGTCTGGACAGGACACAACAGTCAGAGGTCTGGACAGGACACAACAGTCAGAGGTCTGGACAGGACACAACAGTCAGAGGTATGTTAGATGGACCTCAAGAGTTCCATCTGTTCCACGGGGTCATCTTTCAGACTTAAAGGTGTTATAAAGTATGGATGTTCAAAATCTACTCGTCTTTTCTGTATGTACCAAGAGAAGCCAACTCACCTTGGGCCGGTCTCCAAGGAAACCACTACAGTTGGGAGCCCCACAGCGACACACAGTCTTCTCGTTACCAAGGCAATCCAGGTTGTAGTTGAAGGTGAGCTCTGTCCCTGTATGCCACAACACAATAGAATATTACTACAACTAACCCTGACATTGTGTCAATAAACCAAACCAACAAGACAACAGCATTAGACGTCTCTAACCACACAAGTCATTGAGTAAAGTATATTACAATAATGACCTAACCAAGGAGATGGTTGATTCTCACCAGCAGGGATGTCACAGACAGCGAAGAGCCCAACCCTGGTATCTCCGTTCACCGTCCATTTCTGCGTCTCACAGTTGGGCTGGCAGCTGTGGTTCATGAAGCGGGAGTAGTTCCCTTTAGGGCCGGCGTCTATAATCCGATCCTGGAAACACAGGTCAGGCTGGTGAAGAGGTATGCAGTAAAATATGAAGATTGATACAGCTGTAGATGTGTAGTATTGAAGTAGAGCTACAGATGTGTAGTATTGAAGTAGAGATACAGATGTGTAGTATTGAAGTAGAGCTAGTTACATATGTGTAGTATTGAAGTAGAGCTACAGCTACAGATGTGTAGTATTGAAGTAGAGCTACAGATGTGTAGTATTGAAGTAGAGATACAGATGTGTAGTATTAAAGTAGAGCTACAGGTGTGTAGTATTGAAGTAGAGCTACAGATGTGTAGTATTAAAGTAGAGCTACAGCTACAGATGTGTAGTATTAAAGTAGAGCTACAGCTACAGATGTGTAGTATTGAAGTAGAGCTACAGCTACAGATGTGTAGTATTGAAGTAGAGCTACAGCTACAGATGTGTAGTATTGAAGTAGAGCTACAGATGTGTAGTATTGAAGTAGCGCTACAGTGTAGTATTGAAGTAGAGCTACAGCTACAGATGTGTAGTATTAAAGTAGAGCTACAACAACAGATGTGTAGTATTGAAGTAGAGCTACAGCAACAGATGTGTAGTATTGAAGTAGAGCTACAGATGTCTAGTATTAAAGTAGACCTACAGCTACAGATGTGTAGTATTGAAGTATAGCTACAGCAACAGATGTGTAGTATTGAAGTAGAGCTACAGTTACAGATGTGTAGTATTGAAGTAGAGGAACTGATGTGTAGTATTGAAGTAGAGCTACAGATGTGTAGTATTGAAGTAGAGCTACAGCTACATATGTGTAGTATTGAAGTAGAGCTACAGATGTGTAGTATTGAAGTAGAGCTACAGCTACAGATGTGTAGTATTGAAGTAGAGCTACAGATGTGTAGTATTAAAGTAGAGCTACAGATGTGTAGTATTGAAGTAGAGCTACAGCTACATATGTGTAGTATTGAAGTAGAGCTACAGTGTAGTATTGAAGTAGAGCTACAGCTACAGATGTGTAGTATTGAAGTAAAGCTACAGCTATAGATGTGTAGTATTGAAGTAGAGCTACAGATGTGTAGTATTGAAGTAGAGCTACAGTTACAGATGTGTAGTATTAAAGTAGAGCTACGGATGTGTAGTATTAAAGTAGAGCTACAGATGTGTAGTATTGAAGTAGAGCTAGTTACATATGTGTAGTAGAGCTAGTTAGATGTGTAGTATTGAAGTAGAGCTACAGCTACAGATGTGTAGTATTGAAGTAGAGCTAGTTACAGATGTGTAGTATTGAAGTAGAGCTACAGCTATAGATGTGTAGTATTGAAGTAGAGCTACAGCTATAGATGTGTAGTATTGAAGTAGAGCTACAGCTATAGATGTGTAGTATTGAAGTAGAGCTACAGCTATAGATGTGTAGTATTGACTTAGAGCTACAGTTATAGCTACAGTGCCTTGCGAAAGTATTCGGACCCCTTGAACTTTGCGACCTTTTGCCACATTTCAGGCTTCAAACATAAATATATAAAACTGTATTTTTTTGTGAAGAATCAACAACAAGTGGGACACAATCATGAAGTGGAACGACATTTATTGGATATTTCAAACTTTTTTAACAAATCAAAAACTGAAAAATTGGGCGTGCAAAATTATTCAGCCCCTTTACTTTCAGTGCAGCAAACTCTCTCCAGAAGTTCAGTGAGGATCTCTGAATGATCCAATGTTGACCTAAATGACTAATGATGATAAATACAATCCACCTGTGTGTAATCAAGTCTCCGTATAAATGCACCTGCACTGTGATAGTCTCAGAAGTCCGTTAAAAGCGCAGAGAGCATCATGAAGAACAAGGAACACACCAGGCAGGTCCGAGATACTGTTGTGAAGAAGTTTAAAGCCGGATTTGGATACAAAAAGATTTCCCAAGCTTTAAACATCCCAAGGAGCACTGTGCAAGCGATAATATTGAAATGGAAGGAGTATCAGACCACTGCAAATCTACCAAGACCTGGCCGTCCCTCTAAACTTTCAGCTCATACAAGGAGAAGACTGATCAGAGATGCAGCCAAGAGGCCCATGATCACTCACTGAACTGCAGAGATCTACAGCTGAGGTGGGAGACTCTGTCCATAGGACAACAATCAGTCGTATATTGCACAAATCTGGCCTTTATGGAAGAGTGGCAAGAAGAAAGCCATTTCTTAAAGATATCCATAAAAAGTGCTGTTTAAAGTTTGCCACAAGCCACCTGGGAGACACACCAAACATGTGGAAGAAGGTGCTCTGGTCAGATGAAACCAAAATTGAACTTTTTGGCAACAATGCAAAAAGTTATGTTTGGCGTAAAAGCAACACAGCTCATCACCCTGAACACACCATCCCCACTGTCAAACATGGTGGTGGCAGCATCATGGTTTGGGCGTGCTTTTCTTCAGCAGGGACAGGGAAGATGGTTAAAATTGATGGGAAGATGGATGGAGCCAAATACAGGACCATTCTGGAAGAAAACCTCATGGAGTCTGCAAAAGACCTGAGACTGGGACGGAGATTTGTCTTCCAACAAGACAATGATCCAAAACATAAAGCAAAATCTACATATCCAGGTGGTAGAATGGCCAAGTCAAAGTCCAGACCTGAATCCAACCCAGAATCTGTGGAAAGAACTGAAAACTGCTGTTCACAAATGCTCTCCATCCAACCTCACTGAGCTCGAGCTGTTTTGCAAGGAGGAATGGGAAAAAATGTCAGTCTCTCGATGTGCAAAACTGATAGAGACATACCCCAAGCGACTTACAGCTGTAATCGCAGCAAAAGGTGGCGCTACAAAGTATTAACTTAAGGGGGCTGAATAATTTTGCACGCCCAATTTTTCAGTTTTTGATTTGTTAAAAAAGTTTGAAATATCCAATAAATGTCGTCCCACTTGTTGTTGATTCTTCACAAAAAAAAACAGTTTTATATCTTTATGTTTGAAGCCTGAAATGTGGCAAAAGGTTGCAAAGTTCAAGGGGGCCGAATACTTTCGCAAGGCATTGTATATAGTATGTAGTATTGTTTTCTGTAATGTCACAGAGATCTTGAGTGTAACATCCCCAAAGCAATACTGTTCCTCTGGCTCTGGCAGTCAAAGACACGGCCACAGACAGGCAGGTCCTCCAATGCTGGAGCAGACAGCGCTTCTCTGTCCTGGCAACCCAATGGTGGAACGCTGACGCTAGGACAGCAGTCCCTGCCCATCTTCCGAAAACATCAGAAACCCAACCTCTTCAATAAGTATTTTAAATAATCCCACAGCACCACCCACAAATCCCCCCTCCCCCTTTACTAGCTCTGATACCCTGATATATATTTTTCATTAATAAAGTAGCCGTCTATGATGTGGCTGTCCCACCTAGCTATTTTAAGATGAATGCAGTAACAGTAAATCGCTCTGTATTAGAGCATCCGCTAAATGACAAAAATATAAATGTACTACACCAGGGAGGATAATGTACTACACCAGGGAGGATAATGTACTACACCAGGGAGGATAATGTACTACACCAGGGAGGATAATGTACTACATCAGGGAGGATAGTGTACTACACCAGGGAGGATAGTGTACTACACCAGGGAGGATAGTGTACTACACCAGGGAGGACACCAGGGAGGATAGTGTACTACACCAGGGAGGATAGTGTACTACACCAGGGAGGATAGTGTACTACACCAGGGAGGATAGTGTACTACACCAGGGAGGATAGTGTACTACACCAGGGAGGATAGTGTACTACACCAGGGAGGATAATGTACTACACCAGGGAGGATAGTGTACTACACCAGGGAGGATAATGTACTATACCAGGGAGGATAATGTACTATACCAGGGAGGATAATGTACTACACCAGGGAGGATAGTGTACTACACCAGGGAGGATAGTGTACTACACCAGGGAGGATAATGTACTACACCAGGGAGGATAATGTACTACACCAGGGAGGATAGTGTACTACACCAGGGAGGATAGTGTACTACACCAGGGAGGATAGTGTACTACACCAGGGAGGATAGTGTACTACACCAGGGAGGATAGTGTACTACACCAGGGAGGATAGTGTACTACACCAGGGAGGATAATGTACTACACCAGGGAGGATAGTGTACTACACCAGGGAGGATAGTGTACTACACCAGGGAGGATAGTGTACTACACCAGGGAGGATAGTGTACTACACCAGGGAGGATAGTGTACTACACCAGGGAGGATAATGTACTACACCAGGGAGGATAATGTACTACACCAGGGAGGATACCTTGTCGATGGTGAGCATGTAGAAATGAGTGATGTCATTCTCCTGGTAGTACTTGATCCTGGAGCGACATTCCTCTTCATCAATCAGCTCTCCGATGTACTCATTCACAAACTCACCCTGCGGAGAAGTATTCACCAATCAGATCACAGATATACCTTCACCAAATCAGATTACAGATTACAGATTTCCTTGTTGCCCACCAACGAACTATCATGGGCCAAATGTCCTCGTACCAGTAACCCCTGTATGTAGCCAGTGTTATTTTATTACTTTAGTTTTTAGTAAATATTTTCTTAACTATTTCTTGAACTGCATTGTTGGTTATAGGCTTGTAAGTAAGCATTTCACAATAAGATCTACACCGGTTGTATTCGGCACGTGACAGCTTTGATTGTCATCTTTTAAAAACTCCAATGTAATAGAGCCTCTCCTCACCTTTTGTATAATAATATAAATATCAATAATATATTTAAGAAATAATACAAGTGTTATGACATGGTCATAGCCACGAGACGAAACGATATTAAGGTATAGCGTTACGTTACAGCCTTGTTCTAAAATGGATTAAATAAAATAAAAAAATCGAAATTGTCACACAATACCCAATAATGACAAAGCGAAAAGGTATATATTTTAGCAAATGTATATATATATATACACAGTGCCTTGCGAAAGTATTCGGCCCCCTTGAACTTTGCGACCTTTTGCCACATTTCAGGCTTCAAACAAAGATATAAAACTGTATTTTTTTGTGAACAATCAACAACAAGTGGGACACAATCATGAAGTGGAACGACATTTATTGGATATTTCAAACTTTTTTAACAAATCAAAAACTGAAAAATTGGGCGTGCAAAATTATTCAGCCCCTTTACTTTCAGTGCAGCAAACTCTCCAGAAGTTCAGTGAGGATCTCTGAATGATCCAATGTTGACCTAAATGACTAATGATGATAAATACAATCCACCTGTGTGTAATCAAGTCTCTGTATAAATGCACCTGCACTGTGATAGTCTCAGAAGTCCGTTAAAAGTGCAGAGAGCATCATGAAGAACAAGGAACACACCAGGCAGGTCCGAGATACTGTTGTGAAGAAGTTTAAAGCCGGATTTGGATACAAAAAGATTTCCCAAGCTTTAAACATCCCAAGGAGCACTGTGCAAGCGATAATATTGAAATGGAAGGAGTATCAGACCACTGCAAATCTACCAAGACCTGGCCGTCCCTCTAAACTTTCAGCTCATACAAGGAGAAGACTGATCAGAGATGCAGCCAAGAGGCCCATGATCACTCTGGATGAACTGCAGAGATCTACAGCTGAGGTGGGAGACTCTGTCCATAGGACAACAATCAGTCGTATATTGCACAAATCTGGCCTTTATGGAAGAGTGGCAAGAAAGCCATTTCTTAAAGATATCCATAAAAAGTGTTGTTTAAATGTTTGCCACAAGCCACCTGGGAGACACACCAAACATGTGGAAGAAGGTGCTCTGGTCAGATGAAACCAAAATTGAACTTTTTGGCAACAATGCAAAACGTTATGTTTGGCGTAAAAGCAACACAGCTCATCACCCTGAACACAGGCAGCATCATGGTTTGGGCCTGCTTTTCTTCAGCAGGGACAGGGAAGATGGTTAAAATTGATGGGAAGATGGATGGAGCCAAATACAGGACCATTCTGGAAGAAAACCCGATGGAGTCTGCAAAAGACCTGAGACTGGGACGGAGATTTGTCTTCCAACAAGACAATGATCCAAAACATAAAGCAAAATCTACAATGGAATGGTTCAAAAATAAACATATCCAGGTGTTAGAATGGCCAAGTCAAAGTCCAGACCTGAATCCAATCCAGAATCTGTGGAAAGAACTGAAAACTGCTGTTCACAAATGCTCTCCATCCAACCTCACTGAGCTCGAGCTGTTTTGCAAGGAGGAATGGGAAAATTTCAGTCTCTCGATGTGCAAAACTGATAGAGACATACCCCAAGCGACTTACAGCTGTAATCGCAGCAAAAGGTGGCGCTACAAAGTATTAACTTAAGGGGGCTGAATAATTTTGCACGCCCAATCTTTCAGTTTTTGATTTGTTAAAAAAGTTTGAAATATCCAATAAATGTCGTTCCACTTCATGATAGTGTCCCACTTGTTGTTGATTCTTCACAAAAAAATACAGTTTTATATCTTTATGTTTGAAGCCTGAAATGTGGCAAAAGGTCGCAAAGTTCAAGGGGGCCGAATACTTTTGCAAGGCACTGTATATACAGTGGGGCAAAAAAGTATTTAGTCAGCCACCAATTGTGCAAGTTCTCCCACTTAAAAAAGATGAGGGAGGCCTGTAATTTTCATCATAGGCACACTTCACCTATGACAGACAAAATGAGAAAAAAAAATCCAGAAAATCACATTGTAGGATTTTTAATGTTTATTTGCAAATTATGGTGGAAAATAAGTATTTGGTCACCTACAAACAAGAAAGATTTCTGGCTCTCACAGACCTGTAACTTCTTCTTTAAGAGGCTCCTCTGTCCTCCACTCGTTACCTGTATTAATGGCACCTGTTTGAACTTGTTATCAGTATAAAAGACACCTGTCCACAACCTCAAACAGTCACACTCCAAACTCCACTATGGCCAAGACCAAAGAGCTTTCAAAGGACACCAGAAACAAAATTGTAGACCTGCACCAGGCTGGGAAGACTGAATCTGCAATAGGTAAGCAGCTTGGTTTGAAGAAATCAACTGTGGGAGCAATTATTAGGAAATGGAAGACATACAAGACCACTGATAATCTCCCCTGATCTGGGGCTACACGCAAGATCTCACCCCGTGGGGTCAAAATTATCACAAGAACGGTGAGCAAGAATCCCAGAACCACACGGGGGGACCTAGTGAATGACCTGCAGCGAGCTGGGACCAAAGTAACAAAGCCTACCATCAATAACACACTACGCCGCCTGGGACTCAAATCCTGCAGTGCCAGATGTGTCCCCCTGCTTAAGCCAGTACATGTCCAGGCCCGTCTGAAGTTTGCTAGAGAGCATTTGGATGATCCAGAAGAAGATTGGAAGAATGTCATATGGTCAGATGAAACCAAAATATAACTTTTTGGTAAAAACTCAACTCGTTGTGATTGGAGGACAAAGAAGGCTGAGTTGCATCCAAAGAACACCATACCTACTGTGAAGCATGGGGGTGGAAACATCATGCTTTGGGGCTGTTTTTCTGCAAAGGGACCAGGACGAGTGATCCGTGTAAAGGAAAGAATGAATGGGGCCATGTATCGTGAGATTTTGAGTGAAAACCTCCTTCCATCAGCAAGGGCATTGAAGATGAAACGTGGCTGGGTCTTTCAGCATGACAATGATCCCAAACACACCGCCCGGGCAACGAAGGAGTGACTTCGTAAGAAGCATTTCAAGGTCCTGGAGTGGCCTAGCCAATCTCCAGATCTCAACCCCATAGAACATCTTTGGAGGGAGTTGAAAGTCCGTGTTGCCCAGCAACAGCCCCAAAACATCACTGCTCTAGAGGAGATCTGCATGGAGGAATAGGCCAAAATACCTGCAACAGTGTGTGAAAACCTTGTGAAGACTTACAGAAAACGTTTGACCTCTGTCATTGCCAACAAAGGGTATATAACAAAGTATTGAGATAAACTTTTGTTATTGACCAAATACTTATTTTCCACAATAATTTGCAAATAAATTCATTAAAAATCCTAGAATGGGATTTTCTGGATTTTCTTTTCTAATTTTGTCTGTCATAGTTGAAGTGTACCTATGATGAAAATTACAGGCCTCTTTCATCTTTTTAAGTGGGAGAACTTGCACAATTGGTGGCTGACTAAATACTTTTTTGCCCCACTGTATTTTTAAACGGAAATACATTATTTACATAAGTATTCAGACCTTTTGCTATGAGAGTTGAAATAGAGCTCAGCTGCATCCTGTTTCCATTGATCATCCTTGAGATGTTTCGACAACTTGGAGTCCACCTGTGGTCAATTCAATTGATTGGACATGATTTGGAACAAGGAACACACCTGTCTATATAAGGTCCCACAGTTGACAGTGCATGTCAGAGCAAAAACCAAGCCATGAGGTCGAAGGAATTGTCCGTAGAGCTCCGAGACAGGATTGTGTCGAGGCACAGATCTGGGGAAGGGTACCAATACATTTCTGCAGCGTTGAAGTTCCAAGAACCCCGTGGCCTCCATCATTCTTAAATGGAAGAAGTTTGGAACCACCAAGACTCTTCCTAGAGCTGGCCACCCGGCCAAACTGAGCAATTGGGGGAGAAGGGCATTAGTCATGGAGGTGACCAAGAACCCGATGGTCACTGACACCCGAGCTCCTATGTGGAGATGGGAGAACCTTCCAGAACCATCTCTGCAGCACTTCACCAATCAGGCCTTAATGGTAGAGTGGCCAGACGGAAGCAACTCCTCAGTTAAAGGCACGACAGTCCACTTGGAGTTTGCCAAAAAGGCACCTAAACGACATAGACCATGAGAAACAAGATTCTCTGGTCTGATGAAACCAAGAGTTTACTCTCTGGCCTGAATGCCAAGCGTCACCTCTGGGGGAAAACTGGGACCATCCCTATGGTGAAGAATGGTGGTGGCAGCATTATGCTGTGGGGATGTTTTTCAGTGGCAGGGACTGGGAGACTAGTCAGGATCAAGGGAAAGATGAACCGAGCAAAGTACAAAGATCCTTGATGGCAACCTGCTCCAGAGCGGTCAGGACCTCAGATTGGTGCAAAGGTTCACCTTCCAACAGGACAATGACCCTAAGCACACAGCAAAGACAACGCAGGAGTGGCTTCAGGACAAATCTCAGAATGTCCTCGAGTGGCCCAGCCAGAGCCTGGACTCGAACATCTCTGGAGAGACCTGAAAATAGCTGTGCAGCGACGCTCCCCATCTAACCTGACAGAGCTTGAGAGGAAACTCCCCAAATACATGTGTGCCAAGCTTGTAGCATCATACCCAAGAAGACTCGAGGCTGTAATCGCTGCCAAAGGTGCTTCAACAAAGTTCTGGATAAAGGGTCTGAATTCTTGGTAAATTGGATATTTTTAATACATTTGAAAAATTCTAAAAATGCTATTTTGCTTTGTCATTATGTAGTATCATGTGTAGATTTATGAGGGAAAAAAACAAATTAATACATTTCAGAATAAGGCTGTAAAAGTAACAAAATGTAGAGTCAAGGGGTCTGAATACTTTCCAAATGCACTGTATATATAATAAATATACCTTCTTAATATCCCGTAGTGCCACCAGGCCCCAGCCCTTGCCAGCAGTCTTGATGATCTTAGTCTCTGGGTAGTGTCTCTTAGTGAAGTCCCGGTTGCAGCATCGCTCTGCATTGGGACAGACCTGAGGGTGGCACTCGTACATCAACATCCTGTTCAGGCATTCTGACTCAAACCCACATGGCTTCTCGTCCGTGGGCTTACAGTTACACTTGGGAATCTCCGACACGTCGGCTGTGTAGACCTGCACCCGGCCACATGGCTTGTTGATCTGCAGAACACACACACACAGGGGAGAACAACTATTACATACATGGAATATATCAAAACTGGACTGGGTTGAACTGAGTTTGATGGACTGGGTTGAACTGAGTTTGATGGACTGGGTTGAACTGAGTTTGATGGACTGGGTTGAACTGAGTTTGATGGACTGGGTTGAACTGAGTTTGATGGACTGGGTTAGACAGTTTCACAACAGAATTAAGAGTATCGTTAAAGGGTTATAGAGTTCAGACCTTGATGTATTTGTACGGAGGTGGTTTCCTGTTGTTCTCCTGCGCCTCCTTGGCCTCCCGTTCCATCTTGATCTCCTTGAAGCGAGTCTCCGCATCCAACAGCGCTGGAGAGAGATTATATTGTTATATTCTGTCGTCTTACAGTTATACTATAACCAATATATTTTATAACATGTAATTATAAACTCAGCAAAAAAAGCAACATCCATTTTCAGGACCCTGTCTTTCAAAGATAATTAGTAAAAATCATAATAACTTCACAGATCTTCATTGTAAAGGGTTTAAACACTGTTTCCCATGCTTGTTCAATGAACCATAAACAATTAATGAACATGCACCTGTGGAACAGCTTACAGACGGTGGACAATTAAGGTCACAGTTATGAAAACTTAGGACACTAAAGAGGCCTTTCTACTACTGACTCTGAAAAACACCAAAAGAAAGATGCCCAGAGACCCTTATCTGCGTGAACGTGCCTTAGGCAAGGAGGCCTGAGGACTGCAGATGTGGCCAGGGCAATAAATTGCAACGTCCGTACTGTGAGACGCCTAAGACAGCGCTACAGGAAGACAGGACGGACAGCTGATTGTCCCCGCAGTGGCAGACCACGTGTAACACCTACACAGGATCGGTACATCACACTTGCGAGACAGGTACAGGCTGGCAACAACTGCCCAAGTTACATCAGGAACGCACAATCCCTCCATCAGTGCTCAGCCTGTCCTCAATAGGCTGAGAGAGGCTGGACTGAGGGCTTATAGGCCTGTTGTAATATTTTCTGGACAACTTTTGTTTCTTCTTTTTTTTCCAATCAAGCTGCCCACTCAAGAAAAAGCTTCAAACTGTTACCAGTGCCTGCGTTCAGGTTATCAAATCAAATTTTATTTGTCACATACACATGGTTAGCAGATGTTAATGCGAGTGTAGCGAAATGCTTGTGCTTCTAGTTCCGACAATGCAGTAATAACCAACGAGTAATCTAGCTAACAATTCCAAAACTACTACCTCATACACACAACTGTAAAGGGATAAAGAATATGTACATAAAGATATATGAATGAGTGATGGTACAGAGCGGCATAGGCAAGATGCAGTAGATGGTATCGAGTACAGTATATACATATGAGATGAGTATGTAAACAAAGTGGCATAGTTTAAAGTGGCTAGTGATACATGTATTACATAAAGATGCAGTAGATGATATAGAGTACAGTATATACGTATACATATGAGATAATATAATGTTTACATACCTTACATTATTTAAGTAGCATTGTTTAAAGTGGCTAGTGATATATTTTACATCAATTCCCATCAATTCCCATTATTAAAGTGGCTGGAGTTGAGTCAGTGTGTTGGCAGCAGCCACTCAATGTTAGTGGTGGCTGTTTAACAGTCTGATGGCCTTGAGATAGAAGCTGTTTTTCAGTCTCTCGATCCCAGCTTTGATGCACCTGTACTGACCTCACCTTCTGGATGATAGCGGGGTGAACAGGCAGTGGCTCGGGTGGTTGTTGTCCTTGATGATCTTTATGGCCTTCTGTGACATCGGGTGGTGTAGGTGTCCTGGAAGTAGTTTGTAGCCCGGTGATGCGTTGTGCTGACCTCACTACCCTCTGGAGAGCCTTACGGTTGTGGGCGGAGCAGTTGCCGTACCAGGCGGTGATACAGCCCGGCAGGATGCTCTCGATTGTGCATCTGTAGAAGTTTGTGAGTGCTTTTGGTGACAAGCCGAATTTCTTCAGCCTCCTGAGGTTGAAGAGACGATGCTGTCTGTGTGGGTGGACCAATTCAGTTTGTCTGTGATGTGTACGCCGAGGAACTTAAAACTTAATACCCTCTCCACTACTGTTCCATCGATGTGGATAGGGGGGTGTTCCCTCTGCTGTTTCCTGAAGTCCACAATCATCTTACTTTTGTTGACGTTGAGTGTGAGGTTATTTTCCTGACACCACACTCCGAGGGCCCTCACCTCCTCCCTGTAGGCCGTCTCGTCGTTGTTGGTAATCAAGCCTACTACTGTTGTGTCGTCCGCAAACTTGATGATTGAGTTGGAGGCGTGCGTGGCCACGCAGTCGTGGGTGAACAGGGAGTACAGGAGAGGGCTCAGAACGCACCCTTGTGGGGCCCCAGTGTTGAGGATCAGCGGGGTGGAGATGTTACCTACCCTCACCACCTGGGGGCGGCCCGTCAGGAAGTCCAGTACCCAGTTGCACAGGGTCTCGAGCTTGATGACGAGTTTGGAGGGTACTATGGTGTTAAATGCTGAGCTGTAGTCGAAGAACAGCATTCTCACATAGGTATTCCTCTTGTCCAGATGGGTTAGGGCAGTGTGCAGTGTGGTTGAGATTGCATCGTCTGTGGACCTATTTGGGCGGTAAGCAAATTGGAGTGGGTCTAGAGTGTCAGGTAGGGTGGAGGTGATATGGTCCTTGACTAGTCTCTCAAAGCACTTAATGATGACGGAAGTGAGTGCTACGGGGCGGTAGTCGTTTAGCTCAGTTACCTGAGCTTTCTTGGGAACAGGAACAATGGTGGCCCTCTTGAAGCATGTGGGAACAGCAGACTTGGATAGGGATTGATTGAATATGTCCGTAAACACACCAGCCATGCTCTGAGGGCGCGGCTGGGGATGCCGTCTGGGCCTGCAGCCTTGCGAGGGTTAACACGTTTAAATGTTTTACTCACCTCGACTGCAGTGAAGGAGAGTCCGCATGTTTTGGTTGCGGGCCGTGTCAGTGGCACTGTATTGTCCTCAAAGCGGGCAAAAAAGTTATTTAGTCTGCCTGGGAGCAAGACATCCTGGTCCGTGACTGGGCTGGTTTTCTTTTTGTAATCCGTGATTGACTGTAGACCCTGCCACATACCTCTTGTGTCTGAGCCGTTGAATTGCGATTCTACTTTGTCTCTATACTGACGCTTAGCTTGTTTGATTGCCTTGCGGAGGGAATAGTTACACTGTTGTATCCGGTCATGTTTCCGGTCACCTTGCCCTGATTAAAAGCAGTGGTTCGTGCTTTCAGTTTCACGCAAATGCTGCCATCAATCCACGGTTTCTGGTTTGGGAATGTTTTAATCGTTGCTATGGGAACAACATCTTCAACGCATGTTCTAATGAACTCGCTCACCGAATCAGCGTATTCGTCAATGTTGTTGTTTGACGCCATACGAAACATATCCCAGTCCACGTGATAGAAGCAGTCTTGGAGCGTGGAATCAGATTGGTCGGACCAGCGTTGAACAGACCTCAGCGCGGGAGCTTCTTGTTTTAGCTTCTGTCTGTAGGCAGGGAGCAACCAAATGGAGTCGTGGTCAGCTTTTCCAAAAGGAGAGCGGGGGAGGGCCTTATATGCGCCGCGGAAGTTAGAATAGCAATGATCCAAGGTTTTGCCAGCCCTGGTTGCACAATCGATATGCTAATACAATTTAGGGAGTCTTGCTTTCAGATTGGCCTTGTTAAAATCATCAGCTACAATGAATGCAGCCTCAGGATATGTGGATTCCAGTTTGCAAAGAGTCAAATAAAGTTTGTTCAGAGCCATCGATGTGTCTGCTTGGGGGGGAATATATACGGCTGTGATTATAATCGAAGAGAATTCCCTTGGTAGATAATGCGGTCGACATTTGAATGTGAGGAATTCTAAATCAGGTGAACAGAAGGACTTGAGTTCCTGTATGTTGTTGTGACCACACCACGTCTCGTTAACCATAAAGCATACGCCCCCGCCCCTCTTCTTACCAGAAAGATGTTTGTTTCGGTCGGCGCGATGCGTGGAGAAACCAGCTGGCTGCACCAACTCCGATAGCGTCTCTCGAGTGAGCCATGTTTCCGTGAAGCAAAGAACGTTACAGTCTCGGATGTCCCTCTGGAATGCTACCCTTGCTCGGATTTCATCAACCTTGTTGTCAAGAGACTGGACATTGGCGAGAAGTATGCTAGGGAGTGGTGCTCGATGTGCCCGTCTCCGGAGTCTGACCAGAAGACCGCTTCGTTTCCCTCTTTTACGAAGTCGTTTTTTTGGGTCGCCGGCTGGGATCCATTCCGTTGTCCTGGGTGAAAGGCAGAACACAGGATCCGCTTCGCGAAAGTCATATTCTTGGTCGTGAGTTGACGCTGCTCTTATATTCAGTAGTTCTTCTCGACTGTATGTAATGAAACCTAAGATGACCTGGGGTACCAATGTAAGAAATAACGTAAAAAAACAAAAAACTGCATAGTTTCCTAGGAACGCGAAGCGAGGCGGCCATCTCTGTCGGCGCCGGGGTAGTTACAAA